>NW_026859218.1:0-194349 GCF_026571515.1 Ruditapes philippinarum
TAAAGCAGCACATCTCAAATATCCAATAACCACTGAAGTAAGTTGATCATTAAAACAGCATGCCTAAAATAACCAATAACCATTGAATCTAGTCGTCCATGAAGGCAGCATGCCTAAAATAACCAATAACCATTGAATCTATTTGATCATTAAAACAGCATGCCTAAAATAACCAATAACCATTGAATCTAGTCGTCCATTAAGGCAGCATGCCTAAAATAACCAATAACCATTGAATCTAGTCGTCCATTAAGGCAGCATGCCTAAAATAAACAATAACCATTGAATCTAGTCGTCCAATAAGGCAGCATGCCTAAAATAACCGATAACCATTGAATTTAGTCGTCCATTAAGGCAGCATGTCTCAAATATCCAATAACCATTTAGTTGATCATTAAAGCAGCACATCTCAAATATCCAATAACCACTGAAGTAAGTTGATCATTAAAACAGCATGCCTAAAATAACCAATTACCACTGAATCTAGTTCATTAAAGCAGCATGTCTCAGAGAACCAATAACTATTTTGTCCAGTTAATCATTAAAGCAGCATGCCTCAAATAATAGCTCTTAAACATGCATATTTCCATATTTTTTTTACATTTTTTACTAAGTAGTAGTACTTCTTCCTAAACAAATGGCTTTTAACACTTTGCTAACAACTGAGTTTTGAAGAATTTAAGCAACAATATAATACCGGTTTACTGATCAGAAGCTCATAAAAAATTTTTTAATAGTACATTTCCAAAAACCCCTAATTATCACTAACTCTACAACTGCTGAAATTTCTTAAATGGGCTAACCATGCTTCAATAGTGGAACTGTCCATTATAAAATATGAGGATATTTTACCATGTTCAGCCAACTGTATCAAGTCAAGATATATTGCACTCAAGTACAGATTGGCCTGGCTCTATACTGGGTTCTGAAGGCTGTTTTCATTTCATCATTGTAAGTGCGAAATTTTTCACAAATATAGAGCTTGCTAGATCAGTGTTTTGTTTTTGTTTGTTTGAATTTCAACAATTTCTGTACAGAATATTACTAGTAACTCTTTTACAATGCTGGAACCAAAATGTTCAGTCTTTTCAGTCTGACCGGGCTTCATACTTGTGGTATCCCTTTTTTTTGTATTTTGATACTAAAATCCCTTATACTTGAAATGGACTGTTCCAAATTCATAGCAGGGCTAAACCCATTATACAAATCCGGCAGGTAAAGGTATAACACCAGTCTATTGACATAAAAAAAAATAAAAATATTAGTTTAGAATACAAGTCGACACAAATGCAACCATAAGATGATGACACTTTAAATACTAATTTTCAGTTCATATAACAGAACTTCCCTAAACATAAACAAACCAACAGTATATTCCTATGTGTTAAGTATAATTATCAGCAAACACAGAGAATAAAGTGTTAATTCAAATTCTGAAAACCAGCTTTAATTATACATGTCATATTTGAATAAATTATCATTATTTTCACACTTCATGCTTCTTTTCCTGTTTCGACAAAAAAAATATATATATATACCGAAACAAAAAATTAAAATAAATAGAAAGTTCAAACTAGCACAAGAAGTTGTGAAACAAAATAAAATCTAGATAAACAGTAAATATAACTATGTGTTTTTGTTTTCCATATCAGACTTAAATAAATATACTGCCAAACATTTTCTCTTTTAAAAAAATTAAAATCCTCCAAAATATTCAAACATTACTCAAACTGCTTAGGGTAACCCATAACCCGCTGAAATTCTTAAACAGACTTGCCCAACATCTCCATAATAAATTATCAATAGGTTATGGAATATTAAGGTGAAAACTTACAGTTAATCAGCCACCAGTATAGAGCCTGGTGTGGTCAGACTGCACGGATGCGCAGGCAGGCCTGGCTCTACGCTGGTGGTAAAGGCTAGTCACTTTCAGCTCAAGCAGGTAATGGGTTAAGAATGGCCCAGAACAACTATCCCATCCATTTTCTTTTCTATATGGCAAATACACAGTACATCATTTCTTCATCAGAACACTTTTTTGTGCAATTAGAAGTAATTACTAGAAATAGGCACCAAATTTTATGATCAATAGCAAAACCACAAAAATTGACAAATCCTTTTTTTTCCATGTCACAATGCATGTACATGAACAACTTTCATTATTTATGTGTCATCTTGGCATTAAATAACATGTATAAACATTCTTCTGTCAAGCTCTAGATAGTTAAATGAAAAAGTCCAGAAGCTTTTCAAGATAATGATATCAATGTATGGGTCTTAATATGATGTGATTACATAACAAGACCAAAAGGATGATATCATAATCTTTTTTAAAAAATCTCGCATTTTTTCCAGTTAGGAAATTAAGCACTGTCAAATGCCATTATATGTCTATTTATCTGTGTATGCCAATTCTAACCCAAGCATGTTTCAATAATGATTGCATATCAAGTGGATTCTAACCTTTAAAAGTAAACTCATAAAATTAAAATAAACACTGTCTGTTTTGAGAAGTAACAAGAGCATAAGCATTAAGAGCTGCTGCACCGAAAAAAAAAATTGAAAGTGATAAAAACTTTTTTTCGGGAAATACTCGCTCAAAAATCACAGTTCAAATAGCAGAATCACGTCACTACTGCGTGAATGATATCTCGCTGTCTAATGGTTGTTTCTCCGGGCCGTCAGACTGTTGTTTATGCTGCATGTTGTTGAATCTTTGCCGCAGTGTCTCCCGAAGTTCTTGCCTTTTCCGCATCAACTTTTTCTCGTTCGCTTTAAACCTCATGATCTCTTCTTCAGATATAACAGCCTCATCTTCAGACGAACAAAATTGCTGCAAGCAATAATATACGTGATGTACTAATATATATACACTGAATGAAAGAGAAAATATTTCTGTTATCATTTCCTACTCATCTATATTCGTCATTTTTTAAGGCTATTTTGTTTTGGGTTTTAAGTCACACTCTCACTTATGAACTTTTCAGCTTTACTGGTGAAGGAAGATCTCCTGTGCCGCTCCATGCATTATACAAACAGGCACCTGGGTAGAACTGACATTTCATCTGCTAGCTGGGTAGCTTCCTCACATGAAAGAATCCAGTATCCAGTCCTTGGCAGGATTTCCACCCACTGTGGTAAGAGCAAAGTTGTTCGAAAATCAACTACCTTGACAACTTGGCCACAGATGCCCCTAATTATTAATACTACTTGTTTAAAAAGATTTATATTTTCTTCTTTTTTTTCTAGGAATATAAAAGCTGATGTCATCTTCCAGACAAAATTTGATGTGCTATGTCAAAGCTTAACAAAATATGCCAAGTCTTTAAAACATATGCCAGATTTTAAAGAAATATGCCAAATTTAAAGAAATATGCCAAATTTTAAAGGAATAAGCCATATTTTAAAGAAATATGCCAGATTTCAAAGACATATGCCAAATTTAAAGAAATATGCCAGATCTTTGTAATATATGCCAGATTTGAAAGAAATATGCCAGAATTTTAAGTAATATGCCAGATTTTATAGAAAAATGCCAAATTTTAAAGGAATAAGTCATATTTTAAAGAAATATGCCAGATTTCAAAGTTAAAGAAATTTGCCAGATCTCAAAGAAATACACTTGATTTTAAAGAAATTGCCAAATTTTAAAGAATTATGCCAGATTTCAAAGAAATATGCCAGATCTTTGATACACATGACAATTCTGAAAGGACTTACCTCCAACATATCTTCTAAGCTGAATGTCATTTTGTATTGGCCTTGCTTTTCACAGTCACCTTTACATGTAGGAATGAAATAATCTTCACACTGAAATTATACAGTAAACAGGTGTTAATTAAATATTAAGCTCATGTTATCTTGACCTGCTTGAACCAAAAAAATTCATCTTTTGCCATCAGTATAGAGCTCCCAAAAAAAGATCATCTTTTGCCATCAGTATAGAGCTCCCAAAAAAAGATCATCTTTTGCCATCAGTATAGAGCTCCCAAAAAAAGATCATCTTTTGCCACCAGTATAGAGCTAGACCAGCTTGCACGTCCATGCAGTCTGAGCAGGCTATATACTGATGGTAGCTCGAATTTGGTTATATATTTTTATATCAAAATCCCTTAAAGCTGCAAGCCTCCAGATGAGTCAATAAGTGTCAAGAAAATCAAACTTGAGAAAAATGTACTACAGTAGAACTTCGGTAAGTTGAAGTTGAAGTGACTTGCATAAAAACTTCGACACATCGGGACTTCGACTCATGAATCGCTCTCAATTTCATGACAAAAATTTCTACCGTAATTAGTCCTAATTATAAGATCTATAACAGACATATTTCATGTTTTTCCATCATTAATCTGATATTTTCATTTTACAATGATAAATATAGCATGTTAAATAACATTTTATTTGTTAAATTAACAGATTATAGGTCACAAAGAGACTCTAGAGCTTTCAATGTTGAATAAAATTTCTTATCTACTATATACCAAGTTTTAAAAAAAAACAACATCTTTCTTCCTTTTGGATGAAATAGAGAACAGGGGTGGGTGACCATGTGGCATTTGTTTTCAGTTCTACCATGTTAAGAGTAACAAGAAAATGTTAATAATAGTATACAACTATTTTACTTGGCCATATATCATAGTGGTGGCTGTTTATTTGTAGTTTACCATCCAGATAAGAGTATACGCCACTTTGAATTCACTAGAGCATAGCTCAGCCACATCATCGTTCATGTGCAAGCTGTCAAGCAGTTTACAAGTACAAGTGCCTTCACTTTTGCAAGAAACTGATAAACTTTTGTACATTCCAGAGAAGAGGTAGTGTGATTGACCACAGAAAGGAATTTTTAATGATCAATCAACAAAAGTGACCTGCAACATTGGTAATCGAACCAAGGTTGCCCGATTCACAGTCAAGCACTCTTCCAATCAAGCTAACCAGACAGTCAATATATCCTGTCAAAAAAACATTGTTAGTACATCATTAATAGTGCAGACAGCATTACCTTGTTTCCTTTGGGAAGAGGTGAGGAAGCTCTTCCCCTCTCCGGGGACAGTTCTGACATTGGACATCTCTCTCTTCCCCTCGGATTACACACATGTATGTGATCATCTCCTGCAATAATAATAGATACTAATCTCTTATTACCAGTGGTTATTCCCCCAACTTTAATAAACTTGTCACATCTAGACCAGTTTCCGAAAAGGATGAAAAAAATATGTTTTACAGAAGTATTCTATATTGAAGTATTATCATTTTGTTCTAATAGGTGTTTGAGCAGACATATCAAGTAGATCTAGTGAGTCTTCTTACATGGGACTAGAAATGTGTCAGTTTAAGACGGGCAGGGGGGCCCATGATCAAGGGGGACAGCAGATGACAAAGTATATACCCCTTAGTTCACTTTTGGGGAAAAAAATTTGCTTCCGTAAGATTTCCCCCAAAAAAATTTTTTTTACCTCAAATTTTAGCACTGGTCCGGTGGTCCATGGCCAGTGTTAATTAGTTCAGGCCAGTGTAAATTTTAAGAAAATTTGGTTTAATATATAGTAGAATAAATTCAAACTGAAATTCGGGCCAGTAAATTCAAAACCTAAACTTCATTGACTGTATTTACAAGCTTTGAACCTTAAATTTCTTTAACATTTCATCACAATCAATGTAAATATAGCATCTCTACTGAATGAAATCAATAAAATCAATAGTTTACCATCAAGTCCCGTACAAACTCCGTCTGAGCATACAATATCCGAGCCGTCGTTAGAACTAGGCATACTACAACTCTCGCACCCGTCTCCGCATGATGAATAACCGTTATCACTACTTCGACTACCAAGTACCATTTGAGGTTTATGAGGCGGCCCCGTACTCGGAGACCGAGGATCACAGGTTCGCTCGCAACTCCTACAACTATTCATTGAAGCAACAGTGGTATTGGAATTGTGATCACCACAGTTGTGGTGTGAGCCGGTTGAGGTGCATGACTGTGGAGACTTCTTTGTCATGGAACATGCTGAGCTATCACACTGTAAATCATACAAAATATATATATCAGATACCCTGATGATTTTTTTTCAACACAGACGTAATTATAACAGATATGAAAGACTACAGGCAAAATAAAAACAACAATTTTTATTTGCCATTTGTTATTAGCTAGAGAAATATATAACAAAGTATTTATTTCTCATTTAGGATTTATCCAACAACTGTAAAAAGCCATTAATCAAAAGGCTGAAATCAAACAAGTCTGACACACTAAAGTGTTATTTCCATAATATTACCTAAAGGAGAAGTCAGAAATAATACCAGGGCTTGACAGATCTCTCAAAGTTCACAAGGGGGAATGTTGAAAATCTAGGCCATACAACATAACCTACATTATTATGTTCACATTACTTAGTTTTCATTACATACTACTACAACTACATAAGATTATACATTTTTACTATCTATTATGTTTTAATGACTAAATTACTACTATATTATTTACAATATTATGTCTAAAGTACTCAAATTTATGACCAAATTACTCATAACTTCATTATCTACATTATCATATCTACATTACTTACATCATTACAACCAAATTACATATACTGACATTACTACCATATTACTTACAGTTTAATGACCAAACTACTTACAACAACTATATTACTTACATTATAATGACTTCATAATTTACATTATTATGTCTCGATTGCTTAGATTTTAACAACTTCATAACTTACATTATTATGTCTCGATTACTTAGGTTATAACAACTTCATAATTTACATTATTACTCCTTGCTTACTTACATTATAATGCCTTCACAATTTACATTATTACGTCTTGATTACTAACATTATAATGACATCATAATTTACATTATTACGTCTTGATTACTAACATTATAATGACCTCATAATTTACATTATTACGTCTCAATAACAATGCAATAACATTATAATGACATCATAATTTACATTATTACATCTCTAATACTTACATTATAATGACATCATAATTTACATTATAACGTCTTGCTTACTTACATTATTATGACTTCACAATTTACATTATTACATCTGGATTACTTACATTATAATGACTTCATAATTTACATTATTACGTCTCGATTACTTAGGTTATAACAACCTCATAATTTACATTATTACTTCTCAATTACTTACATTATAACAACCTTATAAATTATATTATTACATCTTGATTACTTACATTATAACGACTTCATAACTTACATTATTACGTCTCGATTACTTACATTATAACGACTTCATAACTTACATTATTACGTCTCGATTACTCACATTATAATGACATCAAAATTTACATTATTACATCTTGATTACTTACATTATAATGACCTCATAATTTACATTATTATGTCTTGATTACTTACATTATAATGACTTCATAATTTACATTATTACGTCTCGACTACTTACATTATAATGACATCATAATTTACATTATTACATCTTGATTACTTACATTATAATGACATCATAATTTACATTATTACATCTTGATTACTTACATTATAATGACTTCATAATTGACATTATTACGTCTTGATTACTTACATTAAAACAACTTCATAATTTACATTAGTACGTCTCAATTACTTACATTATAACGACTTCATCATTTACATTTTTACGTCTTGGTTATTTACATTATAACAACTTCATAATTTACAATATTACGTCTTGGTTACTTACATTATAACAACTTCATAATTTACATTATTACGTCTTGGTTATTTACATTATAACAACTTCATAATTTCCTTATTACGTCTTGGTTACTTGCATTATAACAACTTCACAATTTACATTATTACATCTTGATTACTTACATTATAACAACTTCTTAATTTACATTATTACGTCTTCGTTACTTACATTATAACAACTTCATAATTTACATTATAACGTCTTGGTTACTTACATTATAACAACTTCATAATTTACATTATTACGTCTCGTTTACTTACATTATTACAATGATCATCTTCATCCTCTTCCTCTTCTAACACCAAATTCTCTTTTTCGTGTAACTGACCAGACTTTGCCTTCTTTTTCTTTTTACGCTGTCTTTTCTTCTCCTGACGTTGTTCACGTGCTCGCTCCTCCTCTAACAGCTCCTCGCACATTAACTCCAAATTAGATACACCCTGTTTACGCTCTAACGCCATCTGTATGTGGAATAAAGATAATACTGACATCAAAACTCTGGATTAACCTAAACATTGTGAATCAGTAGGTTTTAACTGATGTCACTTTGACAAAGCTTAAAAATATGACTTTATTGTAACAAAAACTAATTTTAGTATCAATGGCATAGTGTCTACCAAGTTGACTAGGAAACATACTATAAGGTTGAGCTCTATTGAAGAGCAAACACAAAAAATATCTTATTATTTTTTTTTTATTTCTTCTTTTACTATTAATTTTGTAGTACCCAGTGTCTATTCTAGGAGGGATGATTCACTCCTTTTTTTTAAAGAATTTGCCGGCAGGAGGAAAATTTTACATAGAGAAAGAAGGAAAAAGTTCAACAAATGTAATAAATTCACTCTTTTTGTAAAAAAAAATTCCCCAGTTTTCGAATCCTAGAATAGACACTGAGTACCAACGGCCTTTCGTCAATCAAAGGATGGATAAAATCTCAACATTTTGTCATCAGAAAAATTACCTCAAAACTTTGTTTAAGTGCATCCACACCAAGGAAGAACAAAATCTGCCATGTCTGCTCCTCTGCCTTCAATTTTTGCCATATTTTATGTAACCTTTCATATGTGTGTATTCCGAGACAAGTAAGTACCTCCTCCTGGGCGATATCTAACGTCTTGGCATGTCTGTCCCGTCTTCCGTTACTATAACAATTACAGCATTATCATTAATCTTAACTGAATGGTATATTATTCTGTTTGCAAAACAACAATTTCATTATCAATAATTAGGGCTGTCATTGCTGGAATATTTTGTATCAATATATCGAGAGTCAAATTTTGACGTATTTATCTATTTATTTCATGCTTTCCAGTGTTTTACTGTAATATATCAGATAATTATATTCTGATAAACCACTTGTGAAATTTATAAAATATAATTTTCACTGTAGCCGGACTATATCTGAATGCGGATGAAAAGAATATCATAACTAAATGGAATAACAGGCAAAAATAAATGCAGTTATACGTAAATTTTGCTTCTTTAGGAAAAGAAAGTCGATGCCATCATACATCATGTTAAAAATGTAACAAAATTAAGAAATTTTACAGATCTATATTTCAAAATTGATGATGTGACGTCATGATATGATGACGTCATAAGGAGAATGCGCGACGTTACGCGGCAAAATCAGTTAAAAATACTTAAATTCACTTTAAAAGCATGAAACAAAAAGAAAATTTATTTGTTTCACATATAAGATTGAAATATATTTCATTCGTGAACACCAGCTATTATATTTTCACTCGTGGCTAAGCCACTCATGAAAATATTGCATCTGGTGTTCACTCAGTGAAATATATTTCAATCTTGCATGCAAAACAAACAAATATCCTCTATGTATCGACTTTGACAGTAAATACAATGAAAAACATTTATATATGTGTTATAAATTGGGATCATGATGTTTTACGCTTGTATTAGACATTACAAATAACTACAAACTAACAGAAAATTTGTTTTTTCTTTCTGATATTTTTGTACTGGCATTTGAAACGGAGATTAAAGTTCAAGTTAGCCTCCTTGGTATTTTTCATGCTATAAAAATAATGAATTGATTTATTATTCTGTACAAGTCTGACCGTCTCATAAAAACATCACAAATCAATAGCTAAAATAATTATTTTCTTACTCCGAGTTTAATATAACCAAATATTCCAAACCTTAATTCAATTGTCTTGAATATACGGTAGTCAACTGGCGTATATGTATACTGAGTAAGTCAAATAATAAGTCTAACTTGCATTGTGTTTTCTACATCTTCTGGAGTAAGTCCTGCACCAACTAATCTCTATTTTTTTAACCATAAAACATAGTAAAGTGGTAAGAATGAAGATGATATAATAGCAAAAGTGTTAATTCTTGCACAATCTTTTAGAACAACGGAAATGTTCTAGCATACGAAAATGGGTACAAACACTGTTTCGTTCTAATAAAGGGAAATAAAGCATTCAAAATCATACCTTCCGATGATTTCAGGTTCTGCTCGGCCAATAAGATGTGCTATAAAGTCTGTATCACACAACATGTGAATATGCCGTTCCTGAGGACAGCACCGCAATCCCTCGTACAACGCTGGACAATAACCTTTCTCCTTTGCACTGTCTATATCACCAACTAGAATACTGTATGCACGCAACACTTTCGATTTACATTCTGAACAAAACCTGAAGAAGAAAATGGTAGAAATTATTCAATATATACACAGATACAGTATAACTTTGCAAATAGTTGAAGGGACTTGCCTTAAAACATTCCGACATTGGGACTTTGACTTGTGTATCGGGCTCAGTTTACTACTATTGGAAAATTTCCGAGACATCAGCATTTATAAAATCGCAACAAAAGGAAGGGTGATATCTTAAAAAGGTTACTGTAAATATATCCTATATCATTGTCATCTGACATAGGGTCTGCATTAACCTACACTTCACGATCAGT
Organism: Ruditapes philippinarum; assembly: GCF_026571515.1. NCBI lineage: Eukaryota > Metazoa > Mollusca > Bivalvia > Venerida > Veneridae > Ruditapes > Ruditapes philippinarum. The sequence continues at coordinate 10,680 of NW_026859218.1, forward strand.
AATAAACCTGAATTGTAAAGTTTCACAGAAGTTTATATTCTTTACATACCATTGCAACTAGATGATAACAATGAAAGCATATTCTCACACATAGAAAAGCATATGAAGGTTGTAAGAATATACGGCTAAAAGTACAAATACATCTGTCACACAAGTTGATGGGCATTCATCATCAAGGAAAAAAGGTGAGACAAATACCTTGATATCTAAGGTGGGAAATAGCCGCAGGTTTTTGACTTAATGAAACATACTCAAATCTTTCTATCACAACACATTAAAACTTTAACAATTCAGAAAATTTGACACATAAAACTCTGACATACATAGCTTTTTAAAAGAAAATATAGGGAAACAAATCAAGACTTTTTTTTTTAACTCAAAACCTATATATAAACCAACTAATCGAAGTTGGGCACACAGAAATTTTTCTCTGTATTACTCTTTTGAAGAAGAGAATGCTTTGACCAAAATTTTACATTGGACTCACGAAATTCTAAATAACATACCTGTGTTTTCTAAGGTAGTTTTCTAGGGTATCAAGTAAGCTATCAGCATCCACTAATACAACTTCTTCTCTACATTCTTGAGACAACAGATCCCAAATATCTATCCAACTCCTGCAGACATATATATAAAATAACTTTCATCGCATTGTAAAATAAGTTTAATGGTGCAAGGAATTACTGGTTGCAATGCAGAGTTGGCCCCACAGATACCATGCTACAAAACCTTTGTAATGAGTTATTTTCTATAAAATTTGATAAAAATATAGTACAAGGTATTTTCTTTAAAATTTGATAAAAATTTATTATTATTCTTTAAAAAGTCAGGCAATGAAACCTTGTAAATAAACATATACCTTATTGTTATACTTTATCAATGACAACATCAACTTACCCTGTTGTTTTAGTTTTATGAGTCTCCAATGAGTGTAAGTTACATCTTTTATTCTTTTTACTTTTTGGAATAGCATCTACCATAGTTGATAACTTTGCCCTGCAAAACAAATGTTCAAGATTTTTCATATAGGTTTTTCTTTTCGGCATAAATTTATACACATTTGATAATCACAACTTTCATTTCTATCTTATCATTTAATATACAACCAACTTTGTTACCATTGGGTAGAAATCAATCAAAAGTATTGTTTCGTAAAGCAATGCACTAACATTCAGAAGTTAGTTGAAATAATATATGAACTGATAAGTCTAAAATTGTATGAGTTCTGAAGAAATTGGCCATCACCTTCAACACACAGTCATTTTTTGTATTCACAATGTACTTCTTAATATAATTTCACAAAAAAGAAATTGTGTCGTGACGCGGCTCATATGATATAACACATGGCCAAACTTACCCATGAATATAGAAGAGAGAATATAAGGCTCTAGGATCAAACAAATAGTTTCTATTGATAGACATAATAGCACTTTTGGTGACGATTAGAGGCTCCAGTGCAGGGTGTTGTGAATCCACTAATTGGGTAAATAGTCTCTCCACACTGAAATCATATAAAAACAACGTAACTGTCAATCATTTCTGTAATATAACATGTTAATTTTTATTATTCATCTTGTTCTTTCTTAGATGCTAAGCTCACGCTGTTGGTAGCTTTTTGCAATAATTTTATAAGATTGGCGTTTTTGTGCATTTTGGCTAAAGAAAGTCGTGATTATGTTATACACCTATGGCTATCAGTGTTTGACTGTTCGTATAAGGTGTAAAGGTCAATAAAGAATTTGGTTTATACAATTAACACCAGTGGGATGGTTTTTAACAAGTGTTAACTTATTTTTGGTTACATCATCATGTTAATTGATATAGTCCAAAGCAATAAAAAAACATTAGAGGTAAATACTTAAAAATATTGTTCAACATAATCAAAGCCACATAATATTCGTGGTTTTAAAGTTAACAGCCTTAATACAAGCCAACCAAATATTGTGCTGTAAATTACAAATTTTGAAGAAAAAAAATAAGCTGCTTGATTAAATCACCACTGGTTAACAAAGTTAAATTGGTGATGGATACATTTTTTCGGTAAGTGATTCAGAAAACTAGAAATGTGTCATCATGCCACGGATGCCCCCGCATGCAGCCAAAATTTCAGATGTTATAATATTTAGTTCCAAATTTGTTTGCACAAATTATTTTTTTAATTTTAAGTTCAAAGCCCTTAAAACTGTTCAATGTTAACACAAACCATTTTCATACAATGTTCAAGGCACTGAAATTATTCAGTCTTAACCTTTTGAAAAAAGCATATTTCATATTTGTAGCCAAAATAATGGCTACATACATTTCCACAAAAGTATGAGTGCTGAAACTGAAAATTCAAAATTTTTCCAACATTCAAGAAAGATAAGTTTGTCCAAAATCATTGAACCATGACCAAATTCAAACTTAAACTGCTGTTCCTAAGATGTATCTATATTATTTTCAAAGTGAAAGGGACATAACTCTGCCTAAAATCATCGAACCATGACCAAATTTAAACTTGACCTGCGCCTTCCTTTGACATATTCATATGTCAAATTTGAGTTTAATATGTAACACTGTTGGGTAGATAATGAACAGAAACTGTAAATTTCATATTATTTTCAAAGTGAAAGGGGCATTACTCTGCCAAAAATCATTGAACCATGACCAAATTCAAACTTGGCCTGGGCATTCCAAAAACATATCCATATGTCAAATTTGAGTTGAATGTGTTGTACCATTGGGGAGATAATAAACAGAAACTGAAAATTTCATATTATTTTCAAAGTGAAAGGGGCATAACTCTACCAAAAATCATCGAACCATGACCAAATTTGAACTTGACCTGTATTTTTTCATGATATATCTATATGTCAAATTTGAGTTGAATGTGTTGTACCGTTGGGGAGATAATAAACAGAAACTGAAAATTTCATATTATTTTCAAAGTGAAAGGGGCATAACTCTGCCAAAAATCATCGAACCATGACCAAATTCGAACTTGACCTGTATTTTTTCATGATATATCTATATGTCAAATTTGAGTTGAATGTGTTGTACCGTTGGGAGATAATGAACGGAAACTGAAAATTTCATATTATTTCAAAGTGAAAGGGGCATAACTCTGCCAAAAATCATCGAACCATGACCAAATTCGAACTTGACCTGTGTTTTTTCATGACATATCCATATGTCAAGTTTGAGTTGAATGTGTTGTACCGTTGGGGAGATAATGAACGGAAACTGAAAATTTCATTTTATTTTAAAGTAAAAGGGGCATAACTCTGCCAAAAATCATCGAACCATGACCAAATTCGAACTTGACCTGTATTTTCTCATGACATATCCATATGTCAAATTTGAGTTGAATGTGTGCAACCGTTACTAAGATAATGAACGGAAACTGATGATGACGGAATGACAGAATGACGGAAGGACGGAATGACGGAAGGACGGAATGACGGAAGGACGGAACAGGGTAACACTATATGCCCCGGCCATTACATGGCGGGGGCATAAAAATGGGCTTCATTCTGTGAATGTCTTTGCAAGTTCAATTTCTATTGGTTGATATGATCTACCTGTAATAATTTTACTCAATCATTAAAGTGCCTCTGTATAGTTAATGTACGATAAATAAACAAAAAAAAAAAATTTCCTCCAAGACATGTTGAAATGATTCATTTGCTTAGTACAAAAAAAAGCATTTTTTTTTTACTTTGAAATAACTTCTATATCGGTTTCCCAAATTTGAAAAACCCAAGTCTATTAATAGCTCTACCTGTAATTAATAGTAATAGCTCTACCTATAATTAATATTAATAGCTCTACCTATAATTAACTATAAATACAATTACAAATGTTTATTAACAATTGCACTGTTGATTGCATTCACCCTGAACTATAAACACAAACCACAATTTCCATGCATTTTTGCTAAATCTCAAATAGAAAAATTCATAACACTATTTGCACTGTAGACTGATGATATTTTAAGCTTTTACTGAAAACCATTTTCTGCTATTTATAAACTGTTTGTCACCCTATCATTTGTAGGGTAAATTAATATCTTACTTTGTAAGTCATATTATAGGAAACAAACTTTATTTCACTCTAAATAAATTTAATCAATGGAACATATATCAAGTTGTTTTTTAGAACATGAGGCAGAATAATCAATAAAATTGTTTTCCAGTAATTCTAAGATATATAACATTCTTATTTTGTTCTATCTGATTCTATGAAAGAAAATAAGTTGAGCTATCAGTAGTTTGAGTATCCTTGTTAAACTGAAAAAAATCTCAGATGAAATGTATATTTAACCAACTACTTATGTTGTTAATTGCAAAATTATGAATAGTCTACTGAACTTTTGGCTATGATCATTTAAAGATAAAAATGTTGGCTATTCTTTTTAAGCCAGAGTGAGCTCTGTAGTTGGAGCAAATGAAACTTCTTAGAATGGCATTTTACTGTTTGCTAAGCAACTTTAAATTTTAATCTTGACATAGCTAAAATTGGTAACTGACAGTCCCAAAAACAAAAGCCATGAAAGTTCAACTGAGAAATTCAGCAGGTATTACTGTTTTAATTACAAGAAGGATCTATTTTCCTCACCTTCTCCTACAACCAACACAAGGTACTAGATGGGTAAGTAAGTTCATAATATCTTTACTGGTGACCATCATGGCCACAGCAATCTCGTCCTTGGATAAAGCACTAAACCTCTGTACAAAACGCTCCATATCCTTACACTTAATACCATTAACATGATCACAATCTATACATTTGTCCGCAAACTGAACAACCATCTGGAAAAAAAAGTCAAAAATAAAATGCCTTGATACAAACGCACAAAAAGATTAAGGTAACAAGTTTATTAAGTCACAAAAAAGTTTATTAAGACACAGATCCTTAAGACAAAGGGGATATCACCAAAAACAAACACATGTATTAACTATTACTTAAATTGCAGTATTTCAACATGTATGCCATTAAATATTACAACATCTACATGTAAATTTATGCATTAAGTGACCTGTTACATAGGGGAAAGTAGAGAATTGTGGAGAAATTCAAATTTAGTTTGCCTATATTGTAGTTCAGAAATTTTCTCAGAAGCTTAAATAGTGGGACTGGGAAGTCATGTACATGTAAGTGCAACTCAAAGTGTGGGGACATTTGGCAAACATTATACAAAGATCTGATTTGACAATTATAATTTCACTATTAGTATATGGGAGCTTGATGAGTGTAGGACAAAAGCCCTCCCAGACTAAAGCCCTCATATCCAAAAATGACAAGGCGGACAAAAAGCCCTCCAGTGAAAATGACAGGGCGGACTAAAGCCCTCCCATGAAAGTAACAGGGCGGACAAAAGCCCTCCCGCAGCAAATACATATAATTTTATATGTATGTTGTTACACTTAATTCTTTCTTTTCAATGCACTCAACATATCTTGAAACATCTCAGAAAGGTATATTCTGAATCGATGAAAGGTGGTTCTTGCTCATACTTAAACTTAGGCCAATTGAAAACAACAACAAATATATATGTGACAATTTTAATATGCTGAGTGCATTGGAAAAAACCCAGGTATTTAACATACATTATATATTTTTGTTATGGGAGGGCTTTTGTCCACCTTGTATATTTCAAGGGAGGGCTTTTGTCTGCCTTCTTAATTTCACCAGAGGACATTTGTCCGCACACTGTCATTTTCATGTGAGGACTTTTGTCCACCTTGTCATTTTTGAATGGAAGGGCTTTTGTCTGTTTCCCAAGCTAGATAGTAATTTTGTTCTAGATGATCAAGTGGTGATTGTTATGATATTTTGTCACAGGCAAGACGCCAAACGGCTGTCATAACAAATCAAAGAGCAGAGCTCCAGATAGCGTGCGTATAAGCGTAAAATACGCATAGAAAATCTAAAATACGCATCACTTTCAAAATTCGTGCGTCACAGTTACGCACAACAAAATGAAAATACGCTCGTATGTCAAAATTTATGCGTAAAAGAATAGAAGTATAAACATTTGATATGTAGAAAGAAAATTTTTTGAGCATAAAATAAAATATATTTCCATTTAATTGCATTGAAAACTAAAAATTCTGTTGTCAACAACGCATGTTAAAAATGAAAGTAGCAGGAAATACAGAAGGGAGGTAACTCCCGTAGATCTATCAACCTGTGAAATTATTGATGAAATTTGTGCCAGATAATCATCGTAGGCGTTAACACAGTATTAAGTTTGTTTAGGCATCCATTGACATACTCAATATAAACAAAAAAATATATTTTAATAAAATTTCTTTAACTTTAGTTGTTGGAACAAAATAACATGTTATTCACCTGCAGTCTTGTACTCAATATTTTCGTACCCAGTATACAGTTACGGCCAATTTTCTCTCAGACTAATAATTTTTTTTAAGGAAAGATGAAAAAACTTGTTTATGTTTCTTTAATTCTAATTACAACTATTATTGTTCAAACTGGAGTACATGATAAGGTACATGCCAACAAAAATAAAGAAAGAAAAATATTGACTCCTAGAAAATAAAATAACTTGAGGGCTTCCACTAGTGGAAGTTTGGGAGTCTTTTACTCCTTCAATTGGCCTAGGTGACTTCCAAAAATCAATACTTTCCTTCTTTACCTATATAATTTGACTTCCAATATCAGAGATTTTGAAGTCTTTGACTTCCAAATTTTGAAAATGGAAGCCCTGATAATTTTGCTGTGTATCCTAAACTTGAGTTCCAGTATACTCTGGAAGTCTGACTTTACATGGCATGTTTTGTATTGTTTCACATTAAATCAATATTTAATCTGTAAAGGTTTTTCTAAAAAAAAAAAATAACCAAACAAACACAACAATAAGTTTAATTTGTTTATAAAAAATGCAAAATGCTTTTTTGACAGATTTTACCCCTTAAGTTTTTCAGAATTTGCATTTTACCCCTCACTCTAAATTTTGAGGGGTAAAAACCCCTTGGCCAAAAAAATTATCTGGAGCTCTGAAAGAGTGCCTTCACAGACAGCCAATACACAAATTAACTATTGCACTTGTCACAGTTCAGAACTGTTCACTATTAAGGGGAGATAATATGTAAGTGGCTGGATAGCTCAGTTGGTAGAGCCGCGGTACAGGAATTCCAATTCCAAGTTCGAATCCCGTCAAGCTGCACATTTTTCTCAACCTGTGAAATTTGGCGACCAACATGGGGGCCTCGTGATTGTATAAGCTCCCGAGTCCAATTTCACATTGTTCTCTGTAGCTTTTAGAAATTCGAGGACGAATTTCAATCTAGCAGATCAGAACTGCTCGTTATTTACGGGGAGATAATGTGAACTGTAAGCGGCCGGATAACTCAGTCGGTAGAGCCGCCGTTCGATATTCCGGGGGTCCCGGGTTCGAGTCCCGGTAAGACTGCACATTTTTATCACCCTTTGACACACTGATTTGGATATGAAACTCTTTGGCAAACTCAAATAGAAAAAAGAATGTGGGTGGGGTGATTTTTGACCTTGTTTCACAACGTATCTATCTACAGATTTGTAGAATGTACGATTAATCTTAATTTTGTATGTAACATATATAAAATCATATTTGTTAACTGAGCATCATCATTGCACAGTAAACTTACTGTAAGTGTGTCGTCAACAACCAGAGGGATTTGCCTTCTTTCAAATTGATAATCCTCAGACCGAGAAACTGCTATTAATTTCGCCATTATTATGGTCTAGACTTTAATGACAGTTCTACAGATTATAAAATGAACATTAATGTATACAATAAACAACTTCTCGTTTTTGCTAGGCTCCAATTCTAGCAGTATTTACGTTAAAAATATTTTGCCCCATATAGGAATTTCCTTGACTTCGAGTTTAGTGACCGCATAACACAGCCACCGAGAATTAATCTTCCGCGATGTCAATTTCTAAACTGGCATATCAGATTACTTATTTAACAAGAAATTGATTGTTTCTTTCAATGATTATCTTGTTATACTCTTAAACGATGGTATATTGCCATAAATAGTATTATAAACATAAATAAGTGCGTAATAAAACAACATGGATGAAAAATAGTTCTTGGTCACGCGCACCCTAGTGGCAAATAGTATTCCAACGGGAAATTACTCTAAACTCATATTTGGGAGGAACAACTCGTCACTGGTATTGTAAATTTGTTGATAAAAATTTGGAAATTATTTGAGCTTCCATTTGAATCATTCTGATGTTCTTTTAGTTTGTAATGTCCTTATAACTTCAATCTTGCGAGACATTTTGCTTGACTTTTAAGTAAACCTACTTAAAAATAACATTTTGCATTAAACTTGAATAGGTTTCGGATATGACTAAATTTGCAGATGATATTGTTTAATTTGTTATACAGTAAGTAAAATACTGTCTTAACATCAGGTCAGAAACTCTTCAAAAACAAATACCTTAGAAATGTTTGACATGGATTGTGACATCGAATCCTATTTGTTATGCTTTGTCATTTTTAACGCAAGAATTTCCATGATATTTAATGTCATCAGGGTCTTCCAATCAAATAGATTCTATTTAAATAGACCCTTATGTGGTGATATAGAACTGTTGATTAAAACTACATTTCTTACACCATTCAATCTCTTAAAAGATGCAAATTCACTAATCTAAAGGTAGCCAATTAATTTACGCAACCATTTTATTCTAACTTTTTTTTTTATATATCTTGTATAATTATTATTACTGAAAAATAAAGGTGGCAAATATCATTAATATGTGCGAAACAAACTGTGTCAAGTCATACATAAATCCCATTTATAATGTAATAGTATATATTAAATTGACAGCTGATTTACTTATTATACAAATGCTAAATTCTATATTCTACTTACTTATAACAGAATTACATTGCTTGTTTTTCTGACTGTGTGTGTGTGATTTGCAGGGCTTATAAGTTTATAAGCTTTAATAAATGGTACATGTACTTGAAAGTATCTTGTTAAATCTACATTGTATGTCCATATTTTTGCCAAATTTTGTATATATACAAACTTGACCTTGTATTGAATCTGATTATGAGCAATTGTAAATTTGTATGCTTGTAAAAAAGACATAATATTATAGTTGTAAAGTTTGTCTTAACATTTGCCTTAGAATTGCTTAATATTATGTTATATAGATTTAACATTATTAATATGAAACTTCTTCTTTGTAAGAAGTTTTAAGAACTTGCTTCTATTAACTTTTAAAACAGTGTTTTTCCCCACTTTTTGGCCACTAAATTGTAAAATTTTGAGTTGTGAAATTAGCTAAGTAAATTTGGGGAAAAATAAATCGACCATCACTGTCACTAACAACTGACAAATAATAAATATAGAATATTTTTAAAGAATGGTTTGAATTAAATGATAACCTATCCCACATTTCTCTTATTAAAAGAGGAGGAAAAAAAGAAGGAAACACTGTACAAATAAATGTAGTGTATGGATAAAGTTGCTTTGGTAGTTTTTATGTTTATTATATAACTAATTTTCAGGCTGTGTTTCTAACATAAATGTTGCTTTGTTTAAAGTGTTCATGAACCAGAATTCATCCAATATGATGAGAAGACACAGCAGGTTGAAAATCTTCACTGGGATACTCATCCCAGTTTGTTGTCTCTACTTTCTAAGTATGTGTTGTTTGTTATTTTATTTAAATGGACTCCACTGAAGTTTTTTGACATGCGGGGACTTGAAATAAATTTTCGAGATTAATGTTTCATTTGATGTAGGTCTAGACAAATAACTTGTGTGAAAAATTTCAGATCATTTATCAAAATAAGTATTCTTATTGTATGAAATATCCAAAATTGAAAAGCGTTGCAACACTTTTCGCCTGAATCTGGCTAAGAATAGTACAAGAATACAGTTTGAAATTTATTTCTCAGAATATATCTTAATTATTTTTAGAGTATCGTTCTGTTTAAGTGCCCTAGCTGATCTACATAAAGAAATTAAGATTTTATGTAATTTGTTTTTAGGCTTTTGGGCCTCAGTGGAGCTCCTTTTAAACATATTTGTATGCACATATAATAATTATTGTGTTAGAATATAATATAGTCATGATGCATTGCTGTTAGAATATGCTTTGTTTTGATGTCATATCATGCTGTGTAATACATTATACTAAAACCTTTAACTATTCAGAGTACACTATCATCACTATTCATCAGATATGCACAAAGAACTTTAAGCATAAATAAATGTATTCAAATTTTATGATCATACTATCCAAATTTGTAATGAATAGTAAAGGAAGAAAAGTAAACAGTTATTATTTCAACCTTTTGAAAAGAATGGTGAAAATTGAAATGTAATGACTAGAAATGTTGTGGGAAAAAGTTGCTGACTCTGAAAAAAGTTGACCCTCATTTCTGCGGGTTTGAATCTTGCCAGGAACTTATTTTCTTTTGAGCAGGCTATACGGCTAGTAAAAAGGAGGTTGATTGTTCTACTCAGATGCCTGTTTTATTTTTGCCTGAACTAATGCAATGAACAGGATTAGTTTGTATAGTAAGTCATTATGACTATAGCAGTGTTAATGTGCCACAAAACTCAACTAAAACTAACAAAAATATGGATAGAGTATGTTTAAATTACAATTCATGAAAATGATTAATGGACAGGACACACAAATGATGGAATATTTGAATTATAAGAATACACCCATATAAAAGTAAACTAGTGGAATCTTGTTGATGGGTAACAGTAATTGAGTTTTATAATAATCTATATTAAAATATATATATAAACCTAAAAAAACAAGAGTGTTTCATATAAGAATAAGAGTATTTCATATAAAAAATACCCTGTCAAAGTCATATATACATTAACATTGTAATTTTGTATTTTCTAACCTTTCAGTGACCAGGTTTATTAATTTTGATGAAGTTGAAGGTATGTACAAAATTGTAATCTTGCTATCTTTCTGTAACTGTTGGTCAATTATTAGAAGTACATTTTATTACATTTATTTAATCCATAGGGTAATTATATATTATATTATTATAAGAGCTATTATAGTTCTGTTTAAAAGCAAACAATAATAGATTACGGATTTGTAATGTTTATATTTGTAGTGATTGAAGAAGTATTTTTTTAGCCGGTCTCTTGTAATATTTGCAAGTCAGTGTTTTTAACTTAATTTAGTTACACTATTTATTACGTTTATTTTCTTCTGATTTTGATTAACAAATGGAGGTAATTAACATATTTTGCAGTGAAAGAATCTTTAAACAATGGTAAACCATGCCTTGCTAGTCTTGGACCAACAATGAAAGAAAACCTAGAGAAGGTTAAATCCTACTCCTTCCCAGAGGCAGAGAAATATATCAAAGGTATTTTAACCTGTTGCATATTTGTGCCTTCACTTTTCGGTGAATAACAAATTACTGTGATGTTTTTATAAAACTATATACAAGACTGCTGTCAATTAATGAATAGGATAAAAAGATTAAAACCAACACAGTTTATCAAAACATGTTTCCCTTTAATAAGCTACATCAGTTGATGAATAACAAAGGAAAATCTTATTTGATTAACTATGAAATTAATTAGGTCATTTCATTTATTTTTCTCTATTATTAAAGGACGTTTTATGTATTAAAAATAGGTTACAAAGATTTTTGACAGGTTATATGGTGGTACATAAACAGTTGTTTGCAATGTAACTCTTGCCCAGTGGCTTGGGTTACATATGCAAATGTCTATTCATTTAGGGCCATATAACCTATTGAAAATCTATTAAAACCCATTACTCTTGCGTGGATATTGACTGAATTATAGCCCTCTGCACATGAAGTTTTGTATTCAATCCTCATTGTCATTGAACCAAATATTTTATCAGTTTTGTTTGTTTGGTTTCAGAATTATTTCCACCCTCGCTACCAGATGAGACCAGCCTTCCCAAGATGCCAGTGTTTGTTACTGCGGCCTCCGCCAGCCATTACACAGAATTTATGGAGCTCCTTCATAATGTTTCAGCAGTAACAGACAAATACACTGATATTAAACTAATCATTTATGATTTAGGATTATATAAATCCCAAATTAAAGAGGTAAAGAGATAACCATATTACCATGTGTGTTTTAGATTAAAGATTACATAATTCCCAAATTAACCATTGCAAGTTCAAAATGAAGAGTAATGCACATCAACATCAGGGCAAGTTTACAATATTTAATTGGAGTCTACTAGTTTTGGTCACTTTATGACCTTCATCAGGACCAAATTAGGTAGAGGAAGAACAATATGATTTAATAAAATCAGCTTCTAAATATAATTGTCAATTTCTATCACTTTCTTGTGTTGGCACTTGATTATAAAATTGCTTGTGTACTGAAAACTGCTTGTGGTGCAGCACAGGCAAAAGTCGACAGGACAACAAGATGGAAATGAAAGTAAATTTGGCATTTTAGTGAGAAGGCAACAAGAAAGTAATAGGAATTAGTCACCATATGTCATTATTGCTTTGCTGATGTTTAACACAAGTCAGATTATCATCACTTTAGTGCAATAATTGGCTAACTCCTATTAAATTCAGAAGGACTTAAACCGTTACTGTACTAACTTGACATATCCAGGATTATATAATTCCCAATTTATTGAGGTAAAGAGCTAGGAATATTCATTATTGACATAATTTATGATTTCCAAATTAAAGTGACATTATACTCAAACAAGGGGCTTAATTTTGAAAGCAATATTTTTGAAGTTATGCCCAATTTGACTTCAGAAATTTTAACAGACAAGCGTTATGCCATATGCAGTGCTCTAATATCGCTGTCTAGTTGAATAAGTTCTAGATGTATTTCATAAGATAGGCTATTATAATGGTAATTGACCAAGAACTGAAAATGAAAAAATGTTTATGATACAGTTTAAAAACTACCTAAATTATAAAAAGACAGCCCCACTCTTTTTAAGAACTCACTGTTACCAATACATTTTGAACATAATAATAATTATAGATATTCATAGAAATTGGTCATCTGGATTATTGATAATATTTTCATATTGAAATATAAATCAAATACCATTGTGGCAAAATGTTTTTATTTTTACCTGTTCGCTGACCATTTACACTTAATTGGATGGGCATGTCACTTAAAATGGGTAAAATCATTTTGACACTCGTAAGTTGGAACATGCATATTGAATTAAGTATGATCTTGAAAAAAAAAAAAGACTTATATACAACTTAAAAATGAAACAAACACAACTTAAAAATGAAACAAACAAGGGCATTTGATCCTTTATAAAATTCCAAGCATTCCTTTAGTATTTTTACTTAAAAAATAATATATCTCAAACAGTGATTTTATCGCTAAATAAAATCACTGGAGTTCAGATGCTAGGAATTATATCATGAAGGGGTGTTAGAATTCTTGTCAATATTGATGAAAAATTAGTTAACGCTGAGCCAGGTGATTGAATTGTGCGGTACTTCTGGTTGCATACCATGTAATTTAATGAGTTGATAAATTTTGTAATTTGACTATATTTTCTTCTTCAGATAGAGAGTGTTTGCAAGTGCAGTGTGAAAAAGTTTCCATTTGCAGATCTTCCAAAGCATGTGAAAGAGCTAAAAGGCTATGCCTGGAAGCCTGTGGCTATACAAGTAGGTTGCATCGCGTGATTTTATTAATAGAACTATGCCAGTACATTTATTTTAGTTCGCTTGTGTAGGAAACTATGAGCTTGAAGTTATAGAAACATTTTAGAATCCATTCCTTTAAAAACAAATAGTACTAAGCAATTAGTGTAATGTTCTCCCTCAAGGAATCAACAGCTAACCCCTGATGGGGTTTGAACCCACGCGCCTAATTGTATTTAGATTACTAATCTGAAACATTAACCACTTAGCCATGCAGTCGGTTTGTGTGCACAGTAATCAAAGCAATGAGCTCTGTAGCTGTTATGGTTTGTTAGATGCTTAGTAACAAATAACTGTTATCAATAGGCATCTGATTGTAGTTTGAGCCGCGTCACGACAAAACCAACATACTGCATTTGCGACCAGCATGGATCCAGACCAGCGTGCGCATCCATGCAGTCTGATCAGGATCCATACTGTTCGCTATCAGTTTCTCTACTTATAATAGAGTTGGTAAGCGAAAAGCATGGATCCTGATCAGACTGCGCGTGACACAGCTCATTTTTTTTTTTTTGTATTTACTAAAAATATAACGCTTAATTTTTCAATTTGCAGCTTGCTGCCAAGGATCATCCGTTTGTTATTTGGATGGATGCGTCAGTGAGGTTTACAACCACCGACCTCGATGCTCACTTTGAGCGAGCTCGAAATCTTGGTGTCATGGCAACAAGGGGATATGCTGCAATAGCCATGAGAACACATCCGAACACATTCCGCGTATTCGGCGAGGAGGCGTGCACTTTTAAAGCAACCAATGAGCTGGAAGCAACTCTGATTCTCGTCTATGCAAACAAATTTGTTTCCGAGTTTTTCCTTAAACCGTGGGTATCTTGTGCTTTGACATACGGATGTATTGTGCCGGAGAGCAACAGTATCAGGTTTATAGGCTGTGATAGAACTGATCAACAAATCTATTTTGATTGTCATCGATTCGACCAATCAGCTTTGAGTATTTTAATGTATAGATTATATGAGAAAGACATAGAGCATCATAAGATGAACCATTCTTTCTTCCGATTCTGTAAAGGGGCCGATGAGCAATGGTATTTCCCTCAGTTTATTAATGAACTAATGATCAAATCCCATGAAAAATGTTTTTGATCAAGGTCAGGGTAATACCTCTAAGCTAATGACGAGAAATTTTATTTTTTTACATGCTGAAAAGGGACCATAACTCAGGAACTGAAACTTGATTATCAATTAAGTGTGAATGTTAAAGCTTTATATAAAAAAATACTTGAAAGTGATATTTTTGATATTTTTTTGTTAAGAGAATGTTTAATTTATGAAATTCAATAGCCATTAAAGGCTTTTATTTTATCTTTTTATTGAATTACATGTTTTGCTAGGAAATAGTTAAAGCTGCAAAGCTCAAGATGAGCAGAAAAAAAAGAAGAGATGAGCAGAAAAAAAAGAAGAATAAAAAAATAAATTAAAAAAAATGCAGTAGTCTATTAATAATCTGAAATTTTTCACAATCCATAAAAGTTCCACACTAATTTTTATCACAAGGGATTTTTATCCCTTATCTTGGGTTGGGTCCGCAAAATTTTGTATTTTTAGTGTTAAGAAATTATGTAAGTTTAAAAAAAAAAAGATTTGCGTTATTTGCCAAAATTATGAATTTTTATATACACTGTGATTTTTTCCCGCTGTTTTGGAAATAGAAACATTAGGCATTTTTGCCATTGGGAATGTATCCATATGCTGGAACTGTCTAAAGGAGGAGAAAAAATACCTGTATCAGCATATCTCTACCCAGATAGGGTACGGACTATTTTTGTATAATTCATCACATGTTAGCATAAGTTATTGTCCCCCGCCTTTTCGAAGAAAAAAGGGGGATATAGAAATAGGCTCCGTCCGTCCATCCGTCTGTCCGTCCATCCGTCTGTCCGTCCGTCCGTCACACTTTCGTGTCCGGTCCATAACTTTGTCATTTATGAAAGGAATTTGAAATAACTTGGCACAAATGTTTATTATAATAAGACGATGTGTCATGCGCAACAACCAGACCCCTACCTCCAGGGTCAAGGTCGCACTTGCTCATTCAAGGTCAACATTGCCTATTTGAGGGTATATGTCGTGTCCGGTCCATAACTTTCTTATTTATGAAGGGATTTTGTAAATACTTGCCATAATTGTTCACACAATAATCAGACGATGTGTCATGCGCAAAAAACCAGTCACCTACCTTCAAGGTCAAGGTCACACTTTGGAGGTCAAATATTAACATAGTCTGTTACAGGATATATTTCGTGTCCGGTCCATAACTTTGTCATTTATCAAAGGAATTTGAAATAACTTGGCACAAATTGTTTTTTATAATAAGAGGATGTGTCATGCGCAACAACCAGATCCGTACCTTCAGGGTCAAGGTCGTACTTGCTCATTCAAGGTTAACATTGTCTATTTGAGGGTATATGTCGTGTCCGGTCCATAACTTTCTTATCTATGAAGGGATTTTGTAAATACTTGCCATAATTGTTCACAATAATCAGACGATGTGTCATGCGCAAAAAAACGGTCACCTACCTCCAAGGTCAAGGTCACACTTGGAGGTCAAATACTTACATAGTCTGTTACAGGGTATATTTTGTGTCCGGTCCATAACTTTTTCATAGATCCAAGGATTTGAAAATACTATGCACAAAAAGTCACTATATATAAGAGGATGTGTCATGCGCAACACCTGCATCCCTACCTCCAAGGTCAAGGTCACACTTAGAGGTAAAAAAATTAACATAGTCTGTTATAGGGTATATTTTGTGTCAAATCTAGAACTTCTTCATAGTTCAAGGGATTTTAAAATAACTTGGCACAAATAGTCACCATAATAAGACAATATGTAAGGTACAACACCTGCACCCCTACATCCAAGGTCAAGGTCACACTTAGAGGTCAAAGGTTAAAAGCAGTCTGTTATTTGGTATATTTTTGTCCCGTCCATTACTTCTTCATAGATTAAGGGATTTTGAAAATACTTGGGACAAATAGTCACAATGATTAGATGATATGTCATGCGTAACATCTGTGTCCCTACCTCCAAGGTCAAGGTCACACTTAGAGATCAAAGATTTACATAGTCTGTTATTATAAGGGTATATTTTGTGTCCAATCTATAACTTCTTCATAGTTCAAGGGATTTTTGAAAAATACTTGGCACAAATAGGTCTCAATAATAAGACGTTATGTCATGCACAACACCTGCCTCCCCTACCTCCAAGGTCAAGGTCACAACTTTAGAGGTCAAATCTTAACATGATAGATTTTTAAATTCCGTGTTTCATTTTATTTTTTTAACAAATTTATTGTTACATTTGCAGATCTAGCATTGATCATAATTTTGGAGTAAATGTCCTGAGATCCATTATAACCTCAATCTTTTGAAATAGCACAATTTTATGCTTCATATAAAATTTCCCGAGGCGGGGGACGTTGGTAACTCTGTTACAAATTCTTGTTTAAATGTGAAACTGTCACTGCCATATGATAACTTTTAAGAATCAAACACTTTTTACATATTTAACACATAGTGCCTTTGTAAACATGGAACAAAATAAATAGCCATAAAACCTGTTAAAAGTCTTCGTATGAACAAAATGTCTTTCTATAATTGAAATATGAATCTATTTGTAAATTACAAACAGTCATGTGTATGGCTAATGTAAGATTTAGAATCATCCAATGAAAATGACTGTTGCAAGTGGTAATATGATAAAGTCATATCTAATGATGATCTCAGTGACTTTTCAGCATTTGGGGGTATTTTGGCTGTTTAATATTGTTTTGCAATTTTTCTATCATCTGGGTACAGATCAAAGCAATACTGTTATTGGTTAACACCCCTTAAAGAACATACTGGTTAACTTAATATTGATCTTTATATATCAAAGATTTCAGGTTTCTGAATAACTGAAGTTTCAGTTTAGAATAATACCATAGCAAAGGTAGGGAATTAACCACACTTTTTGAAAAGAGGGGAATGTGTCCCAAAATCTGCCTGATTAATAGCCAAAATCACAATGAAATTTAAGTTACTACCATCTAATGGACATTATATTAAAGGGAGCTTTACCATTTTAGCTGCATGTCTCCAATTTAATGGTAATTTTCATGAATTTTCAAAAATGTATTTAAAACACAATATATTGTGAATCGAACAAAGAAAGAATAATTTACACGATATTAACGGCACTTACAATCCAAGTAAGTTACCAAAATATGCAGTAATAGCCCTTACTGTGTTAGTCACACAGTAGATATAAGGTGATGAATAATGACTTAATTAGCAATGAATTGCATATGACATGTAAATTATTACTTGAAACTGTATACTTTTCCTAAAATCTTTTTTTTCCATTTTTCCCAAGTTTGATTTTCTGGAAATATTTTGGCACATGTGGAGGCATGCAGCTTTAAACAAAATTTATCAAGTGAATTATTCATGTAAAATTTCATTTTTACAAGACAATGAGTGGTTGTTTCAAAATTTCTAAAACCATGAGTTTATTGACAATGTATGGTTGATGTGTCTTACCAATGTTTTGAAAACAGCGAGACATTTATGATTTAAAGGGACTCCACTGAGATTTTTTGACATGACAGGATTGAGGTATTTTTTTGAGAGTTGTGTACCAATTGATGAAGATCAGGACCAATAATTTGTGTGCAAATTTTTGGGTCATTCTCTCACCATGTTTTTTCTAGAATACTGGCATGCGAGCAGTTCCCGTACAAAAATCATAGTTACTTAAACATTATTTTTTATTACGCTCACTCACCAAAGTTTGAATTTTACACATCAATATTCGGCTCGTCACACAAATCATGGAAATTTCATCATGTTCTAAACATAGAATAACCCTTACTTATGAGGCCTCATATGGGGTACCGAAATTATCGAATATTTTGTATGAAGAGAAGTTATATATAATACAATTTTATTATATCGGACCTATTTTTCATTTACAATTGTTGAACAGACCATTATCTAAGAGATAAATAGATGTTATTCAGGAAATAGAGCGTTGACTAAACGCGGGTATCTGTTACCCGGTACCGTTACCCCAACGCATTCACATGCAATAGCTTGCTTCTATGCATGATATTTTACGCATCAAAGCCATAGAATTATTTTATATAGTAATATTGGTCAAAATTCTGATAATTAAACAAGTTTTCATCACATTGCCTACTTATCTGTAAACAGGTGGATTAAGTGGAAAACCCTTTAACAAGCCTCACGAGTAAGTATTTTTGCGCATGCGCGCAAGGACGGAATCCCCCAGAGAAAACAAGGTCACGTTTTGACGACGCACAGGTGAAAGTGATTTAAAATGAGACTTTTTATATGCACTGCCGAACTGACACTTAGATTTTGTCTCGTTTATGTATCTGCTTGATTTGAAATGAATTTTTGAAGAATGCAAGTAAAAATCAAGCGTTTAAATGAAAAATACGGGTACTGCTTCTGTACGGGAACTGCTCGCATGCCAGTAGTGCTTCACTTGATATTTGTAAGATTTGCAAATTTTATGTTTTATGGACCTCAGTGGATTTCCTTTAATATAAATGTAATTGTTGAGAAATGAACCAGTTCTTCCCTTTTTGTGTGTGTGTGTGTGTGTGTTGGTTTTTTGTTGTTGTTTTTGTTTTTTTATGAGTAATTCAATACAAATTGATTTGATAGTTTGATGCCCTTTGTATTTATCCCTTGTAATATTTCAATACAATTGTTCAGTACTTTTTTTATGACATTTTATATTGTATTTTTTATGTCTCACCTCAATTGTTACCCAAAAAAGCTGTAGTCTTTTTTCAGAAAAAGCAATAATGTTATTATTAAAACCTTTATTTAACCTTTATTTAAAAAAATGGCACTATATTAAAATGTTCTTAACTGAGTATGTTTTATACATGTATGTATGTATGTAAGTCACATGTTGATTTTTAATTTTTTCGATGCATTTTTACAAGTGGCTAGTCATGAGAAAGTTGTTGGGTTTTTTTTTGATATCTTAGGAAAGTGCCTTATGACATGTAATGGTTATGATGTAATTTGTTCTGTAAATTGTTGGATTTATTTTTGTAAGCGGTTGCCACAGACAAGTGGTTATGGTTGCTGACCACGTATCACATATCCCTCACAGTCACCACTGTGGGTTCAAAATTCTACCCATGCGGACCAGTGCCGACCAAGATCAGCCAGCACATCCATGCAGTCTCATCATGGTCTGCACTGTGCCAAGTGAATACTAATTTTTGAAATTTTTACCTAAAATGATAAAATGGTTTGATCCATATTGAAAAATGGATGAGTTCATTTAAGATATTTAAAGTGGTAAACCCATTAACCTGTAGTGATATGAATCTTATGTTGATCCTTTTCTGATGTAGTTTTTAAAGTGCCTAGTCATATACTTGTAGTGTTTTGTATCTTTTAAATCAATGGAAACAGCATTGTTGTATCTAGTGTGAATTCGTAATGACAGCATTATTCCATAGTCCCAAAAATTTTATGACTTCTGTGATCAAATCCAATATTGTCATAATTATTATATTATTGCTTTGTTGTGCTTGGTATAATTTACATTTGTTGTAATTTGTTATTTAGAAAAAATTGCAGGTATCCATTTTGAAACATAATATTTAAAAGTAAATTTGTAAAATTTCTTCTCTTTTTATTTTATTATAGACTTTTACCTCAGTTTATTATTCTGTGAAATGTATTTATTATGCTCCCCGAAAAAATTTCGGGGGAGCATATAGTCGCCGCCTTGTCCGTCCGTCTTTCCGTCCGTCCGTCCGTCCCCTTTTCTTGTCCGGGACATAACTCTAAAAGTATAAGAGGTATCAACATGAAACTTTGTAGGTAGATAGATCTCATTGAGTAGGTGTGCAGTGCACAAGAACCGTAACTCTGCCTTGCCTAATTTTTGAATTACCCCCCTTTGTTTTTTTTAACCAGGTTTTCAATTTTGAAAATCCTGGTTATTAGATTGGGGTATGGCGGGCGGATGGGCGGATGGGTGGATGGGCGGCTGGGCGGATGGGCGGGCGGGCGTCAAACGAAATTGTGTCCGCTCTGTAACTCTTCAACCCTTTGAAGAATTTTGATGAAACTTCAGACAAATGTTTACCACATCAAGATGACGTGCAGAACGCATGTTCCGCATGGCTGGCTCCAAGGTCAAGGTCACAGTGACATTAACATTGAAAATCCTGTCCGCTCTGTAACTCTTCAACCCTTTGAAGAATTTTGATGAAACTTCAGACAAATGTTTACCACATCAAGATGACGTGCAGAACGCATGTTCCGCATGGCTGGCTCCAAGGTCAAGGTCACAGTGACATTGGCGGATGGGCGGGCTGGCGTCAAACGAAATTGTGTCCGCTCTGTAACTCTTCAACCCTTTGAAGAATTTTGATGAAACTTCAGACAAATGTTTTACCACATCAAGATGACGTGCAGAACACATGTTCCGCATGGCTGGCTCCAAGGTCAAGGTCACAGTGACATTAACATTGAAAATCCTGTCTGCTCTGTAACTCTTCAACCCTTTGAAGAATTTTGATGAAACTTCAGACAAATGTTTACCACATCAAGATGACGTGCAGAACGCATGTTCCGCATGGCTGGCTCCAAGGTCAAGGTCACAGTGACATTAACATTGAAAATCCTGTCCGCTCTGTAACTCTTCAACCCTTTGAAGAATTTTGATGAAACTTCAGACAAATGTTTACCACATCAAGATGACGTGCAGAACGCATGTTCCGCATGGCTGGCTCCAAGGTCAAGGTCACAGTGACATTGGCGGATGGGCGGGGCGGGCGTCAAACGAAATTGTGTCCGCTCTGTAACTCTTCAACCCTTTGAAGAATTTTGATGAAACTTCAGACAAATGTTTACCACATCAAGATGACGTGCAGAATGCATGTTCCGCATGGCTGGCTCCAAGGTCAAGGTCACAGTGACATTAACATTGAAAATCCTGTCCGCTCTGTAACTCTTCAACCCTTTGAAGAATTTTGATGAAACTTCAGACAAATGTTTACAACATCAAGATGAGTGCAGAACGCATGTTCCGCATGGCTGGCTCCCGGTTCAAGGTCACAGTGACATTAACATTGAAAATTCCTGTCAGCTCTGTAACTCTTCAACCCTTTGAAAATTTTTGATGAAACTTCAGACAATGTTTACCACAATCAAGATGACGTGCAGAACGCATGTTCCGCATGGCTGGCTCCAAGGTCAAGGTCACAGTGACATTAACATTGGAAAATCCTGTTTACATGATTTTAACTTGATTTGGCAGTTCAAAGTCATATCATTTTGGAGGTAATTTAAAAAAAGATATGTATATTTTTATGTCCTACTTTGTAACTTGTTTTCATTTATACAGAATTTATCAATATAATTATAGTGAACAAATTCTTCTGTGCTGAACTCGTCCTACATTTCCTCAACGGATTTTGGTTCAAAACTTTCAAAGAAGCTTTGTCATCAAGCACCCTGGCACATATTGTCGGGGTTTTGTGATTGGATAGTTTTTGACCTAATTATGGCCCTTTGTTTTTTTCCTTATACATAATATTATAGTGAACACTTCTTCAGTGGCAATTCCTCCTACATTATTCATGTTTTACATTGCACATAGTTACATTGTTTGTTGCTTGTATTTGTATTTCAAATACAACATATTTATCTACAATGGTGATAATTGAAAACCTGGTTTCATGGCATTGCCATGTTTCTTGTTTACACTTTGAAATTTGTCCGGGACATAACTCTAAAAGTATAAGAGGTATCAACATGAAACTTTGTAGGTAGATAGATCTCATTGAGTAGGTGTGCAGTGCACAAGAACCGTAACTGTGCCTTGTCTTATTTTTGAATTACCCCCCTTTGTTTATTTTACCATTTGAAATTTGTCCGGGACATAACTCTAAAAGTATAAGAGGTATCAACATGAAACTTTGTAGGTAGATAGATCTCATTGAGTAGGTGTGCAGTGCACAAGAACTGTAACTCTGCCTTGCCTTATTTTTGAATTATCCCCCTTTGTTTATTTTACACTTTGAACTTTGTCCGGGACATAACTCTAAAAGTATAAGAGGTATCAACATGAAACTTTGTAGGTAGATAGATCTCATGTAGAAGGTGTGCAGTGCACAAGAACCGTAACTCTGCCTTGCCTACTTTTGGAGTTATTGCCCTTTGTTCATTTTGACACTTTGAACTTTGTCTGGGACATTACTCTAAAATTATATGAGATATCAACATGAAACTTTGTAGATAGATAGGTCTCATTGGGTGGAAGTGCAGTGCTTAAGAATCATTACTCTGCCTTGCCTTATTTTGGAGTAATTGCCCTTTGTTTATTTTTACTTTTTGACTTTTGTCCTGGACAATACTTTAAAACTGTTAGAGATATCAACATGAAACTTTGTAGGTAGCTAGATAAAATTGGATAGAATTGCAATGCTTTAGAACCTTAACAAAGCCTGGTCTAATTTTTGGAGTTATTGCTCTTTGTTCATTTTTACACTTTGACTTTTACCCGGGACATAACTCTGATATCATCAGGAAACTTTATAGATAGATAGATCTCATTGAATAGAAGTGCAGTGCAAAAAAAACCATAACTCTGCTTTGCCTAATTTTGGAGTTTTTGCCCTTTGTTCACTTTTTTTATACTTTCCTGTGTCCAGAACCTTCTCGGGGAGCATCACCCGGTTCAACCGGTTCTTGTTATTTACATGTATATGTTAGTGTTCATCCTTGCTGTTCAACGGAAATTAGAAACTTCGACGGGAGTGATAGCCACTGAAGAATATTTCTAATTTCTGTAGAACATATACGGATGAATACTAACATAGTTAGTGTCAAGTTTTATTTGGCCTCATTATTATTCACTTATTGACGTCACGGTTTGATGAAGTACTATGAAAAATAGAAGGCAACTTTGAACATAATTCGATATAGTATCGACTTTTGTTATTCTATGAAAATTTACACACATAATTTTTAAGAAATACAGCATTTTCATTGGATGACAAATAAAGCAGGACACTAAGTTGTGTTTGTAAAGTGTGTTTTACCTCAACTTTTCGGAGAAAAATAGAGTAATCCTAGTCACCTGTGCATCCATGTAAGCGTCAGAGTAACTCATGGGTTTAAGTTATATATGCAACTTGTTGTACAACATCATATCTCATTAAAGATCCTGTATGTTGTAAATTAAGGTTGTTACCACACTTAAGTGAAATTTTATATATGTATATAATTATTCTTCTAAAACAATTTTCAAACATTTAAGAATATGTAAAATATGTACTGCAAATATTTGTACATATTACATGTACATGTAATCATTAAAATATATGCATTCATTTCTTAAATTGAAAAATTTGACTTAGATTTATAGAAAAAAATTGTTATTATCTCCCTTTATTAACATGAAATGTAAATTTGGTAATATCTTTACAAGTAATGCTTTTTGGAACTTACAATATTGATAAATTTTCATATGAGCATCATATTTATGATATAAAACCATAAAAAATGAGTTACAGGATCTTTAATCACTATAGATATTTGCTTGTAGTTCCTCACAGTTCTTTGATATCATAACAGGAGGTGCTTGCAATCCAAGTCCCATAACTCTAGCATATACAGAATTATTGCCTTTTGTGTACATGTCAATAGAAAATTCCTTAAAACAATTGGTATGCAACATTAATCTTCAGAACTACTAAACATATTCTTTTGGAACCTAAAACATGCCTTCAGGATCATAATTTGAGGTCACTTTCCAAGGCACATAACTCTTCTGGATTTTGACAGAATTATGGTCCTTTTTTGAAGTTTTGTTTAAGTTTTGCATGCAGCATCAATCTTTGACACTTGAAGGTATGCACTTGAATCTTAATACATGTCTTTTTGATCATAATTGGAGGTCACTGTCTAAGGCCAATAATTCTGACATGGATTTTGATTGATTTATGGTCCTTTGTGAACTGAAAATTGATCCAAGGTTTTGGAATTATATTCAAGTCACTTTCAAAGATCTATAACTCTGGCTTAGATTTCCAATGAAATAAAGCCCTTTGTGAACTTACAAAATTCTTTGTCAATATCTTTGTTAATTCCTATAATATTAAGGCTATTGTTTTACTGTTATACATTGAGAATAGTGAAGTGTGTTTTCCTACAGACAGCTCTTGTTTTATACATTGTTATTGTTTTTATTTGTTTACTTAATCAAAACATTCCAATTATCCCATGTACATATTAGTTATCAGACTTAATTTTGTTTCTATCTGTGCGACAAATTTTAGGGGTTATCATTTCTGCTTACTCATCAATTCTTTGTCCCTATTTAATATGTTTAATAGATGTCCCTGTTGAATATGTGAAATAGATGCTGTAATAGACTGTTGTGTTAGACTTTGTGTACAATGTCATTATTTATAGGTTATTTAATATTCATTGCTATAAAATACTGAATATATCTGGACACTACTGCATCCAATATCTGATGGTCATTTGGTACAATTTAAAAGCAATGATTGGTTGTCAATAATTGATATAGAAAGATAAATGTTATTGAGTGGCTTTATGTACAATTTTCATAAAACATGTTATTTTGAGGCTTTATGTACAATATTCATAATACAAGTTATTGAGAGGCTTGATGTACAATATACATTGTACAGGTTATTAAGAGGCTTTATGTACAATATCCATGTTACAGGTTATTGAAGGGCTTAATGTACAATATTCATTGTACAGGTTATGGAGAGGCTTTATGTACAATATCCATGTTACAGGTTATTGAAGGGCTTAATGTACAACATTCATTGTACAGGTTATTAAGAAGCTTTATGTACAATATCCATGTTACAGGTTATTGAAGGGCTTAATGTACAATATTCATTGTACAGGTTATTGAGAGGCTTTATGTACAATATCCATGTTACAGGTTATTGAAGGGCTTAATGTACAACATTCATTGTACAGGTTATTAAGAGGCTTTATGTACAATATCCATGTTACAGGTTATTGAAGGGCTTAATGTACAATATTCATTGTACAGGTTATTGAGAGGCTTTATGTACAATATCCATGTTACAGGTTATTGAAGGGCTTAATGTACAACATTCATTGTACAGGTTATTGAGATCTTTATGTACAATATCCATATTACAGGTTATTGAGAGACTTAATGTACAATATTCGTTGTACAGGTTATTATGAGGTTTTATGTACAATATCCATGTTACAGGTTATTGAAGGGCTTAATGTACAATATCCTTATTACAGGTTATTGAGAGACTTAATGTACAACATCCATATTACAGGTTATTGAGAGTTAATGTACAATATACATATAACAGGTTATTGAGAGGCTTAATGTACAATATTCATTGTACAGGTTATTAAGAGGTTTTATGTACAATATCCATGTCACAGGTTATTGAGAGGCTTTATGTACAATATCCATATTACAGGTTATTGAGAGACTTAATGTACAATATTCAAAATACATGTTATTGAGAGGCTTTATGTACAATATCCATGTTACAGGTTATTGAGAGGCTGTATATTCAATTTTCATAAAAACAAGTTATTGAGAGGCTTAGTGTACAACATGCATGTTACAGATTATTGAGAGGCTTTATTACAATATCTATAGTACAGGTTATTGAAAGGATTAATGTACAACATCCATATTACATGTTATTGAGAGACTTAATGTACAATATACATATAACAGGTTATTGAGAGGCTTAATGTACAATATTCATTGTACAGGTTATTAAGAGGTTTTATGTACAATATCCATGTTACAGGTTATTGAAGGGCTTAATGTACAATATTCATTGTACAGGTTATTGAGAGGCTTAATGTACAATATCCATGTTACAGGTTTTTGAGCAGGTTAATAT
Organism: Ruditapes philippinarum; assembly: GCF_026571515.1. NCBI lineage: Eukaryota > Metazoa > Mollusca > Bivalvia > Venerida > Veneridae > Ruditapes > Ruditapes philippinarum. The sequence goes on from NW_026859218.1 coordinate 37,309, forward strand.
ACAGTATTCATAAAACAGGTTATTGAAAGGATTAATGTACATATTAAAAGGTTATTGAGAGGCTTAATGTACAATATCCATACAGAGGCTTAAATTAATGTACAATGTTCATATTACAGATAGTTGAGAGGCTTGCTTAATGTACAATATTCATTATACTGGTTATTGAGAGGTTTCATATGTTTTTGAGTACTTTTTTGTATTATAATTTATTTTGTATAACTGATTATGTTTTACCAAAGATTGATGTGTAATGGCCAATGTTGCAGCATTATTGAAATCCAAAGGTGTTTCTATCAAGTATTGAATTTACATGATTTGAGGTTGTCTTTTGTGATAAAATTTCATTTTGTTATATTTTATTCTTTTTTATACCAGATAATAAAAAGTTTTAAAAATAGAATTTGTATTTATTTTGTTGTGTCTATAAGCCAGCTTATGTATGGCAGAATTTAAAAACGTATTTTGTGCCTTGGCATTTTGACCTTGAATTTTTATTGTGGATGCTTGTGCAAGATTGTGATCCTTAATTCCAATAGCAGCAGAACAGCTCTGCTCAACAGGTAGAGTGTTAGGTCTACAATGCCAGGGTTACTGGGTTGGAGCCCATGGTGAGTGACAATCATTCAACCTTTGTTCATAAAATATATTGAAAGAGTGACAATAACCTCTGGACATGAAAAAACACCTCAAGTACTGGTACACAGAATGCTGAAAGGAAACTGAAATGTTGTGTTAACCCTTTGCCTCCTAGCGGCAACATATACCCATGTGACCAATACAGACCAAGATTAGCCAAACATATACCAATGCAGACAAAGATTAGCCAAACATATACAAAGATTAGCCAAACATATACCAATGCAGACCAAGATTAGTCAAACATATATCCATGCGACCAATGCAGACCAAGATTAGCCAACATATACCTATGCGACCAATGCAGACCAAGATTAGCCGGCACATCCGTGCGGTGTGATCGTGGTCTGCACTGCTCATTACTGGATACATATTTTTGAAAATTTCCGGATATGAGTGATAAGGGTTAAATTTGAATAAACTTTAATATTATTTGTATCTTATGTAGCTTTAGTTAAAAAAGGTATTTACATCGATAGTGAAGTAATTAGCTTGCGTATTAACCGGTACTGGTTTGATTTAAAACGCTATTCTTGCATAAAAGGATGCGTCTTATCCGGTAATTCGTTCTTTCTTTATTTCATACTTTTCACGCGCTGATGTAATGTCATTGGCCAAAAATGTTTTGAAAATGAAATTACCGTGGCCGTCAATGTAGTAAGTTATTTTTACATGGCATCTTGAAAAAACACGCAAAAACGTCGCTTGCTCGCGTGATTTTATCCGTTAGTGCATGTTTTCTTATCCGTTAATACAATCAAAGCTGTGCGTTATTGTATACTTGCGTCCGCAATTTTTTTTTATGCAAGAGTATGCAATATTGACGATTATGCAAATATCATATTAACAAAAGATTGAAACAAAACAACGGAATGGTAAATTTCAAAATAATTTTGTTTCTCTGTGTCCCTAAATCAGCTATCATAAAATATAGAAATGTGAGTAAATTTTGTATAATTACGCCTTTATGATCTTTTGGCAAGAATGTCACAATTAAGAATGTCTCAAAATGTGCAGAAAATGAAATTTTTAACATAAATAATATTGACTTTTCGGGTCGATTCTTGTGCCGTATTGCTCTTGATATAGGCTTTTTCTGGGACCTACTTTGTCATGTCGTAAAGGAGTTCTCCTCATCTTTTGTCCGTCCGTCCGTTTGTTTTTTTTTTGTTTTGTTTATTTGTTACTATGTTTTGTGTTGGTTTTTTTTCCAGTGTTGCAAGTAACCACAAACCATTAATTAAGCACACACACAGACACACACATACGTTTTGTCGAACATTATCAGGATATACATGTATTAAAAGCAAACTAAGCTCACACTTAATATTTATATTAAAAATAGTTTAATAATACTAGTAAGTATCTGAAGAAAGCTGACAGAAAATCGTTTCAAAGCTGCTTGTTTTCAGCCCACATTAAATATGGGAAAAAACTTGCTAACGGCTACAACAATTCATCAAATAATCATCATAAGATCAAATCACAAATTCCGATGACCATCCTTATGCAAATTGGAGAAGAGGAGCTGCGCGTGTTAAAAATGTTTATGCCCAACCATGCATCCGCCCGCCAATATTCACCAACCTAGCTAATACTGGTTATATATATATTCCCGACGAGTTATGCCAGAGAAAACCTAGTTCAAATCAAAAGCAATATAGCTATAAGTGGATGGTATGAAAAGTCAGCATCACCCTCAGCATAGTCATTATTAAAGGCACGTCAACACACCAAAGAAGGGAAATAAATCTTTCAAAAATTGAACAATACTTCGTACATAATTGTCTCCCAGTTTGTGGGTATAGTGGGTAGTGAGTGGTGAAATTTCATAGAAGAAGAAGAAGAAGAAGAAGAAGAAGAGAAGAAGAAGAAGAAGAAGAAAAAAGAAGAAGAAGAAATGATGGTGTTGATGATGAATTAAAGAGTTGTACTAGAAGCGAAGAAGATTACTTTCAATAATGTTGAAAAAAAATCATAAGATGATAGCTAGTAGATCTATATATATAGCTAGTGTACGTATTGATCAGCGCTTAAATATAACGTACAATGTTATGTCAATTAAACAAATGTTCTATAAAATTAACAGTCATATTCAAAACAGTAATCAATATAAATACGTTCATGAACAAGTTTTATAAAAATTTTGTACTCGTTGCATGCCTACACATTTTCATATTAATAAAGTGTACATGTATATTGAGTTATTATAAATGAGTCACGATATTAGTAGCCATGAAATATGTGCACAGATAGATCTACATCCGCATGCTCAATTAATAATAATTAGTATTTATCATAAATGTATATATAATAATAGGACTATCTATATTTAGAATAAACGACAATTTATTGATTAATTAATTTATTTAATTGCTTAAATATAGATTTCTATATGTGGTGAATAAAATTAATTGATTAATTGATTTTGTGCATTCGTTTTTCTTTCTTTCCTTTTCTTCATTTCTCAGATTCAATAATGAACTTTCCTTGGGTTTAACCTGACATGCAACTTTTAATACATGACCTCTGGTATGCGAGAAATGTTTAGACTTGCCTTTCAGTATTGACTTTATTCAAAGAAAGTGCAAAAATAACTAAAATATTGCAAATCATTTCAAATAAAAATGAAAAGACGCACTATTACTAAATGATAACGAGAAACTATTAGTCTAACGCTAATTCAGGATAAAACATTTCCCCAAAATAACCCAACACGATATGTGACCGGTGTACATATCGCGCATTGATTAGTTTCATGTTTATGCACCGGAACTACTTTCTGTCTTTGGCGGTAGTAGCCATTTTGTGGGCTCTAAAAAAATATCTGTATCCGTCTTAATCCAAGTCTTCTGACAAAATAAAAATGAGTAACCACGTCGACAGAGAAGACAGCGTTTACCAGGCTAAGCTAGCAGAACAAGCCGAAAGATACGATGGTAAGATTTTGGCATAAATAAGGCCTTTACTATTTTCAGGGATTGGCAGAAAATAGATATTATTTCAACTATGACATTAAAAGTAGGTGAATATTAGTGGCATAACAATAACAGTGATTCCTGTTTATTGTAACAATTGTAATGCAAGTAAATATTGTGGATATTTTGTTGTATACAAGAATGCGGAACTGTGTCCATGGATATTTGACAGGTGGACGCCATTTTGAATAATATTCTACCGTCAAAATGAATCATAATTACTTTGAACTTGAACTCTTTATGAAATCATCAGCATTTTTCTAAGAATACACTGAAATTAAATTCATTTTCTACACATATTTTCTTTTTTTTGCCCTTCAATGAGTGAAATTTCCAGATATTCTATCTTCTAACAATCCCAAATTTAAACTGATCCTGACATAGATGATGCATGCCCACACCCATCTGACTAGAAGACATCAAAATGAAATTACATGATTTAAAACGCTGGTAATTCCTACCAGAATATTGCTCATTTGTAAATTTTATATGTTGCTTACAACCACAGAGAATAGCCAACCTCACAGTATATAAACAAATTCACTGTACCCTGTCTTGTGAGTCTATTTCAATTCAATGTGTACCCTGACTTGAGTAAAAGCGCATGTTACTTTCGATCACTGTACCTAACTTGGGAGCCTATATATCTTAACGTGTACAGTGTTTATTCAAGGATTTGAAAAACAGGAGATTTTTATTGTAAAGTAAGAATTTATTACATTTGTTTTAACTTTATCTTTTCCCTTCTTTCTCTATGTAAAATTGTCCCTGCCTCTGGAAAAATAGGGGGGAATTCTCGAAAATATTGAGTAAAACCCCCACCCCCTCCTAAAATAAACACTGTTGTTGTACCTTATTTGCAGGAAGTAAACTTGTTTTTATACTGTGAACCACAGAGAACTGGAAATACCCTAGTCTCCATCTCTCTGGTAAAGGTCCCTCAATGAGGAACAGTCAACTGGTAAATTCTATGCTTAATCTCTGCCCTGCAAATGGGGCACACCTGCTTTACCCCATTTCTAACAATGTTTCCAGTCTTGTGAATTGTCTGTGGCCCTAATATATTTTTACTTTGTGTGCTGGAATGCTATATATAGCACCATTTCGATTTTGGGTAAGTGATAAATCAATGATATTAATTGATGATGGCTCAGTAAAACTAGAGGTAAAGGCTGAAATCCTATTCTTGTGTTGTATTTCTTTCAAGATATTTTTCCCAAAAGTGAATATCTGTAGACAATAAACTTGCTAATTAATGGTTTTGTTTTGTGTTTATTTAGAAATGGTAACCAGTATGAAAAATGTTGCCCAGTCAGAACAAGAACTTTCTGTAGAAGAGAGGAATTTGTTGTCAGTAGCATACAAAAATGTTATAGGAGCTAGACGTGCATCTTGGAGAATTCTTAGCAGTTTGGAACAAAAGGAAGAGGATAAAAAAGACACTAAAGGAAACGTACAACTTATTAAAGAATACAGAGAAACAGTAATGAATTATTTTATCTTTTATATCAGTCAAATTTTACTTGTACAAGCATAAATTAGAATATCATATTATATAGTCCGGTCCAAGGAACTAACTTGGTAGTATCAATGGTTAAATTCTTTTGTATAATTTGAATTCTTCCATGTGATGATACCGAGCTATTATTTTATCTATGCATTGCGTGTGCATGAAATTATGACCATGGATACATACAGTGTTCTTCCTAAAGGAATGAAGCTTTGAAAGCCCCACATTATGGCCCAGCATCTCAATTTTTGTTTGAAACATGAAAGTATTCACCTTAACATTATGATTAGCTACAAAACTGTTGATTCTAAAGTAGTCATTATAGTATTTAGGTTTGCCAAAATCACATAAACATAATCATATTATAATCGTAAAATATTATGCAGTTAACTGTTTATCTAGGAATTAATTTAAAAAAAAAAAATTACTAGGATTTTTTTTCTATACTTCTCTATTTTGAATCTTAAAATTGTAATCATATTTTGTAGTTCAAGTTTTTGTTTGTTTGTTGTTGTTGTTTTCTTTTGGTCAGTTTAAATTACTTTTGATATTCCATATTGCAGGTTGAGAAAGAGTTGAAGGATATCTGTAAAGATGTATTGGACATTCTCGAGAAATACTTAATACAATCCGCCACAACAGGAGAATCCAAAGTATTTTATTATAAAATGTAAGTTAACATTTGCACTAGACATAGAAGTTTACTGTCACAGTTACTGTTACCACTGTAGTACAATACCATCAGTTTGTTTTATTGGTTATCCCTAATTTATATATTTGTTTTTTCACAAATTAACCAGTATTGTAGATGGTGAATTTGTATATATGATAAGATGTTCCCTTACTTGAACTGCACATATGGTATTTGTATTCCAGTAGTTTGTTCATGCCTGTTGATGTGATCTTTTGAACTGGATGGGAACTGAAAAATAGGTGATTGCCTGTGATTTCAGATAAACTGTGTAAAAAAAAAGAGAGAATAATTTAAGTGATAGGTACTGTGTAGTCATTTTATATTATAGCTAGTACTTTGTATGCATTTTCTTTGAATTTAAGAGCACTTTTGTTGAAACTTTCCTTGGATACAGCTGGAAGTTTCTTTTAACAATCTGAATATAGATTAAATTGTAGTTAATTAAGTTCAAAAGTACTTTAAATGATCAAAGTAACAAACAATGAACTCTTGTCTATTGGACATACTTTTCATTTTACCCTTGTATGCACATTTTTGAATATTTCCTTAATGTATCATGATGTTTTCTCTAAACTGACAATTTGGTATCTTATTCTAAAATATTTCCCCGTGCAAATGTATTTAGCTATTTCAACAAGAACAATGGCCTTTTTTGATGTGGAGGTGGGAGGATGGGGTGATGGATGAGCTTCCATTATTAGGTTAAGGATGAAAAAGATCAAATTGAGAGATAATATACGCACATAGTTTAGGAGAATGATGAATAAGTTTAAAAATAATACACATGAAATTATTTCCATTTTAAGAAGCTTTATTGCACATTGCTTTGAACTTGCTAAACAGAAAGATCAACTTGTAATTTGTATAATTAATTAATGCAATGCAAATTTTATTGAGAAAGTGGAGGGTAGTTGAAATATGAAGTCTTGTAATTAGTGAACAATGTTTGCCATATACCATTTCTTGCATTAAATATTGCAGTGATTTATTTGCTACCCTCTGAATTTATTATACAAATTCAATGAATAAAACTTTTTCATAGCTTATATAAGAATAGTCCAGTTAATTAGTAGGGGGTAAAAACTTGCCAATTAACACATTGAACGCGGGTCACGGATACCGGTGTTTGCTCCTTGTTTTCGTTCAACAGTTTTCCTTGCGGAATTTAAAAAAACTTTTAAGACATGTTGCAGAAATTAATAAAAAATTATCAACCAAATGGGATAGCAATAGCCAAGATAAAAAATGAAGGAATGAAATTTCTTTCATTTTGTTAAAAAAGTGAATGAAAATACTGAATAGAAATGTTTCCATGAAGACTAAGTATATCAGTAATGACTGAATTCATCTTCATGAAAAGGTAATACTTTATTTAATTTTAATTTTTTTTCTTCATTGTGAGTTGATCTACCTATATGTTTGCTATCTATTTCATAGGTGAACGGAGGGGGTGGGCAAGGGGGGCAAGACTGGTTAATAATCTTCTCCAAATTTGCCAAATGATATTTGGAATTTTCTGTAAATGCATAGGAATAAGACTTTTTGATAGAAAACAACTGAAGTTTAGAGATCAAAAGCACAAATGATAAAACTAAAGAAAAGTAAAAATTAAGTCCTCTCCATTTGTCATGCAATTACAGATAACAGACTTGCATCTCCGTAGAAATCTATAAAAAAAAAAGCAGTTTTCACGACTGAGAGTTTCAAGGGTCATCAGTCATGGTTACCTTGGTCCAGTTATATCCTTCTGTGAAAAGAATTTTCATTGGTTAAACAGCTTTTATTTACTTGACATTTTGTGTCAGTGCCTTCCTAGAGTGATTATATCTCAAATTTATAAACAGTTTGTCAATGCGATATCTGGTCTAGTGATAACCCTTTGCATAACTTATGAATTTGGAACAGTCCATTCAAAGTTTCAGTGATTTTATTCTCAAAACACAAATGTTCAGTTTCTGCCAGTATAGAGTCTGGCCAGACTGCACAGATGTGTAGGCTGGCCTGGCTCTATACTGGTGGCAAAGGCACATCACTTGCCAAACCCAGCAGGGTAAAAGTTTTGAAAGATTGGTGCTTTTATAGCTTGTGTAAGCACCTTTCTTGTTGATGTAAATACCAATTTAAGAGACACTGTTAACACATTTCTAAGTTAAATGTTGGAGCGAGAGAGAAAAGTGGTTTAAAGGTAGAAATAAATTAAGTGAAATAAAATCTTGATGTGGTTATAAACACAAGTAAGAAATGATAATGCATACGCCGGTTCCGAGACACGCTTTCTTGGTGAAATATAGGCAATAGATACACGAACTGAGGCTCTTTTTCTGTTGATTTGGCAAAATATTGAAGATTGTAGACTTAAAGGTTGCCCCCCTTTGCTTAAAGTATGAATAGAGGGTTTTTTGTAGTCTGTTTTTGCACAGCAACAAGAAAATCTTCATGTTTTACCAAGATACTTGGGAGATTAAGCAATAAATCAATTTCAGTAAAGCAAGAATGTTGCCAGATGACAGTTAATGTTATGTTGGTGAAATAAGGAAAAATAAATTTTTATATTGAATCATAGAGAATGTTATGTAACCAAAAGATTAAATATTTCACAAAACCTGTATATTGTTTTGGTGTGCTATACATGTATTTCTCTACTTGGCAGAGATTTGATTTGCAGTGCTTTTATTTTAGGCAAGGTGATTACCACAGATACAAGGCTGAATTTGCCACTGGCGAGGAAAGAAAGCAAGCTGCTGAGGATGCCCTAAAGGCATACAGATTAGCAAGCAAGGAAGCCACCGAAGGTCTAGATGCCACTCACCCTATAAGATTAGGTCTAGCTCTCAATTTCTCTGTGTTCTATTATGAGATATTGAATTCCCCAGACAGAGCATGTCGATTGGCAAAAGAAGCATTTGATGATGCAATAGCTAAATTAGATGAACTAGCTGAAGAAAGTTATAAAGATTCAACACTTATCATGCAACTGTTGAGAGATAACTTAACTCTTTGGACTTCAGATATGGCTGATGGTGAGTTCAAAAAGTTTAAAATGGATCTTATGGCAATATATTGCATGTTTAAAAAAATTTGTATCAAATATAATTTAGGTATGTTGGACGATTATGAATTTAAAAATGATGTTTCATTCCTAAAATGAAGGGTGTTTTTTTGGAAAAAGAACAAGAAGCTTTCTTGGGCATCTGTGGCCGAGTGGTTAAGGTTGTTCACTTCAAACCACCGCCTCTCACCGCTGTATGTTAAGAGCCGGACTAGCATCTTTGGATTCTTTGATACGAGGCTTTACAGCTAGCTTACTGAACATCGGTGGTTCTACCCAGGTGCCCGTTTTTGCCTGAAATAATGTAACGAGGGCACCTGAGGTCTTCCTCCCCCAGTTAAGCTGGAAAGTCGCCATATTACCTTTACCATGCCGATTCCATGCTAAACCTAATAAGAAGCTGGTAGGTTAGTTATACATGGTAATGAGTCCTTAGTGGCCCGAAAAAGTTGCAATTCCGATCCTTTAGCAACCATAACAGCTGATGTAGTCTCAGAGCTATTTCTCTCACCACAGATGCAGATTTATGTGGGATTAGTAGCCTGTGACATGTGGGAAAAATAGCAGGTACTGGTCATTTATACAGGACTGTCTGTAAGATAGAATGACCACTATGACACGGCCAAAAATAAGATAGAATGACCACTATGATACGGCCAAAAAGACTTAATAACAGCATTATACACCAAACAAATGGCATTTTAACCATTTTCCTTTGAAAATACATTTTGATAACAATACCAACTTTATAACTGAATGATATAGAATTCGTAATGAAGGTATGATACTTAAGTAGATCATTTATTTTTAATTTCAGATGAACAAAAAGAAGAAGTACAAGACATAGAGGGAGAGGATGCCTCCTAATGAACTATTGTCATATATCAAATGTAATATCCACCCTGAAAATGAACATAGAAGGAGCAGAGACTTTATTCAATAATGATATTTTAATGTAAACTTATTACTGTGTAAAGAGAGTATTTGATCACTAATTTATTTATATAACTTTACAAAATATTGATCTAGTGACAGTAAAATGGGATATGGCTTTGTATTATCATTGACTTGTAGGATTTGTGTTGTATATCCGATTTTGATGTTTGTGATGTTTTTCTGAACTATATTCATATTTTAAAATTATTAACAAATGGATATATGTTTTTTTTTAAAGAGTATTTTCTTGTATTTGTAAGAATGACTGGATTTTGATTGTTAAGTTTTAGGTATTACTGTAATCTGTGTTTTTAACACTATTTGATATGTGAAAATTTCCAACCATGATTTTTCAGAAATTGGTACTTATATCGAAATCAGATAATAATGGAATATGTTATTTGTTAGAACCCAATAGGTTTAGAAGATAAAGTTTTAATTATTGGATTGATGTACCCCTCAGTATATATGTAAAGCTGTTGAAGCAGTTTCATTTCCAAGTTTTTCATCTATTGACTTGCTCAAAGCAAAAGCACCTACATTTTTGATAGCTTAAGTGGTAATTTAACATTAAAATGCAAATAAAGTCTTGCGTCAGACGTCTATTTGAACCCAAAATCATAAGTGTTCTTGTTAGCAAACGGCTTAACATAATTGTAAAATAGAAAACTTCATCCATTCACCATAACGTCAATACCCATTATATAAAAATTACTATGACCCATCAATTTATCATATTTTTGTTTTTAATTGTAAATTTAACAGTATAAATAATGATGGAATTTCTAATTCCTCCCATTGACACTGTTTCTGTTTGGCTAGAATACTGGGATATCAACAACTGCTTTTGAAATTATGTTGATTTTGATTATCCAGTTTGTTAATATAAAATTATACCCAACCAAATACACCGTTAAAGGAAAATGTGTCTGTTTTGAATACATCAAAATGAATCGTATTAAAAATAAGAAGCATTGTTTTAGGAAATTTTTTTTTGATTTTTTAACAAATATTTAAGTCCTCCTTAAATTTGTTTCATACAAGAAAAATAAAGGAACATTTGACTATTACTCTACTAAGGATCTTGGACTGGTTGATTTAAGGGTTGCGGAATCAGATTGAAATGGCAGCATGACCGAGTGGTTGGTCAGTCTGACTAGTAATCTTAATTGCTTACCGCGTGGGTGCAAACCTTGTCTGGGGCAAGTCGATGTTTCTTTGAGCAAAAAAAACTTAGAAATTATTGCTTAGTACTGGTTGATTCCAGGTGTTTCAATAAGCTGCTTCCAACCCAATCAAACTAAAATAAATTTGTATAAACTAATACGCAAGTGAGCTGCCACTGGTACGTCATCATAGAATGACAGAGGTAAACCTTTACTAAAAATAGGTATTACAAAAACTGGCCAGAGTGACTTAAAGTTTGTAACGATACTATTGATTGGTTAATGTTTATAGATTTGTTTATAATGTTAGGCCTGATATTCCTTAATTAGTTTATAATGAAAAAAAAAGACTAGGGCGGGAAATTCCCTTACTCAAATTTAAACTGCCTTTGAATGATGTTCATATTGGATAATAATGTGCTTCTGTTTTTATTTTATTTTCTCATGTGATAAATTTATATATATATATGTAGTAGTGTTGGATTTTTACTGTAGAATAGTGCTTTATTAAATATTTCACTTTATATGGACATAATGTTATTTATAGGTCTGCTTAAAAGAAAGTTTATATGCTTTACAAGTCTTTTTTAATTTTTTTTAGAACAAAAAAAGGTTTTTGTTGATATAAAGGGATAAAATTGTGATTTTTTTTTTTTCGACAGCCACCATCATTGTATTTTTTATTTATCAATATAATGAATTTTAATATTTGAAGTTTATTAATGAAAAACATTTGAATGATGTAGATCAATAAACTAGACTTACTGTCAATGACACACAGTCCATTTCATGACATTTGTTTGTTTTTCATTAAATAGAAATCTTATTTTACAATGCATGTCATTGGATTATTCGTCAGAAGTGTGTCTGTAACAAGAATGAAATGTTCTTGGATAAAATGTATGAGATAATTGTTTTTTGTTTTTTTTTGTAAGGATAAAGGAAAAGGATATTCTTAATAAGCTGTCTGTCGCTAATTCTCCTTTTGTTCTTATACACCTGTGTTCTTTTTTTTACCTTTTTCAAAACTGAACAAATTTAGCAGTTTGTACACTAAAATGCATGGTTGAAGATTTTCTAGGAATATCTTAAGATTTTTAACCTTTAGCCTACTGGCAGCAACACATTCTACCTGTGTAACCAGTACAGACCATGAGCATGCACTGTTTGATATTCAATTAGTATACATATTTTGATATTTTCCCTTTAAAAATGATGAATGGTTTTGTCCAGATTGAAAGATGGAATGCTTTATAGAGATGGTTGCTTTTGGAGGTTAAAGAAAGACACAAGTTTCATTTCATCCTTATTCTTTAAGGATATGTCCTGCTTTGAATCTGGAACAGTCCATGCAAAGGGATTTCATCATGAAAGGGAAAAAAAAAACCAGAGCTACCAACAGTAAAAAGCCTGTTCAGCAGCCTGGTAAATGTTCATCACTTTTGGCTCCAGTAGGTTAAAGGTTACAAATACATGCTAGTAATTGATATGAAATTTGATTGTAGTAAGAATACATATTGTAACTTTTCTATCTTTTCTTTCTCACTAAGGTGTCTCGTTTATGTATTAACCATCATAATTTGGCTTTTGACAAAAATAAAATTTGTACAATGGAATCAATAGACTTCATGACTTTGTTTATACATGTATGTAGTTTAGTTATAAATTTAGCTGTGATCAAGTAGTGAAGGTCACTGATTCAGAAACATTTACCCATCATTTCTGTAGGTTAAAATTTAGCTGGAGGGCTGTGATTTCTTTAATATGAAGAAGACACTCGGCTATTTTAGACGGTCAATGGCTTGACTTAAGTGACCCTCTGTACACTGTTTCATTCGTATTTTATTATTTTGATACTTTGAATACTGATTCAAAGAACCAACAATGTGGTGATATTTTAGTTATCCATATCTTTGAGGATAATGGGAGAAAAAAACTGTATTTTTTTTTTGTTTCTTTATTTTACAATTTTGTTAAAAATGTCATAGCAAATTGTTGTAAGATAAAAAGAGTTAATGAAGAAATTGAAATGTAGATGAGGAAAATAAATCTACAGTTCCTTAAGTACATGCTGACATGCGAGTAGTACAAATATAATTTGGGAGGGGGGATAAAAGGGTAATCAATAATGCCTTCAGCCAAGTTTTGGCAGAGAACATGCTCCTGGCTAAGAATTTTATATGCATGACCCGATTAATTCAAACTACTGTGTGGCTTACCCTACAGTAATACATGTAGGGGATGCATTTATCTTTAATGAAAACGTTAGCACATTTTATGCACTGGAAGAAATAGACAGAATTTTTGGTGATAAAGAGAGGATAACATACACTGACAGTAAGTAAATATGAACAAATCTCATTATTATTGTTGCCATTTAAGTAATATTCAGGGCAGTCATATATATATTAAGAGACCGTAATTTTGTTTGGATAATTGATTTTTTTATGTTTACTTGTGTAATGTTACGCTGTTTACAATACGGTTTTGCATGATATCCACAGATCACAAAGTTGTCTATAAAACCAAAGGTTCCTGCTACCTTAACTAAATGGCCGTATAAAATAACAGTTTTAGGCTCCTCTTAAATTTTTTTGTGGGGTGGGAATTTTCTATAAATTCCAGAGAAAATACAGTCTAGAAATTCTTATTAGATTTTAGCATATTTAAAAATACACAAAAAGTAATCCTGAATGTTTAAATTCCATAAATTGTGATGTAACAAAGTTTGATGAAAAGTGATAAGAATTATGGTGATAGTTGATAGAAAGAATAATTTTGATAATATATAGTGGACAAGAATAATGGAGGGATTTGTTAAGATTTTTTTTTGAGCAGTATAATTATGTTCTCTGTTAAAATTTGGAGGAAGACAGATTTTGCCCTTTAACTACCTGAACTTGACAAGAATTGTTCATACGTTCCTTGTATTTGAATGTAACTGAAAGTGAACGAGTTGAAAGTGGTTGTGAACGACAGGGGTTAAATAAGGTTAGCTATTTCAAAGGACTAAATTAATATTTATCTTCCATATTGTCGCGGTATTACCTACGTCAGAAACACTTTCTTGATAAGGTAATATTTTAATGTATAGGACAAACGATCTGAAACAAATTTTACGTTTTAGTAGTTCTTTGAATCAGATAGTTTCAAATTGAACCATAAACCAATCTTTGAAGGAGTAATAATTCAATGATAATGTTATAACAATGATCTTGGAAAAGTGTAAGGTCCTTATGCATAAATGAATTCCGAGTATGGCTAAACATAATGCCTTTGCACTTGCAGAGATACATTAATCTTTAAAGTGACTTACGACAAGTGTCACCAGTAGATAATCTTAGAACAGAGTGGTTTTTGATCAGTTTGTGCTAATGCAGTTAGCAAATCAAATGCTTTTCATCTTCTAAATCTGTTTTAAAAGGATCTAAAACTTAGCTGTCTGAATATTTTTAATGGACTTGTCTAGCTTCCAATTTTTGGAACTGTTCATTATCAATTTTAGTGATAGAGATGAAAAAATTAATTTGCATTGCCAATAGTAGAGAGCCTTGCTGTATAAATGTGTTGATTGGCATGGCTCTATACTGGTGGCTTAGGAGAAGTCGAGGAGAACCACTTTGGGTTTCATCACCATAAGGGTTAAGCTTAGAAGATATTAGTTTAATTCTAAGAAAATAAAAGTATGAAAGTTTGAATCTCAAACTAGAGCTACTGTATGTTTGATACTTGTGTAAGTGTATTTTTAGAATGTTAGTGAAGAAGTGAGCACTTTTCATGCTCTTTCACTTTTTTTTATCATTTTGAAATTCTTCTCTTCGAGTTCCCTTAAGTTGATGCACAATAAGATTACCGGTATTAAGAAATTACAGCTGTAAAAGATATATTTCAATGAGATTTTTTTTCTTTTTGATTGTAAAACATGGGTAATGTTTCTTCCTATTTTCAGCTGAATTTTTATTACACCTAGCTATTAGATGTACCCCAAACCCTCTTTTTAACTGTTTTATCCTGCTGAAACATACAGTGTTCTTTTTTTATTTTTAACGCATTTTAAGTAGATTTTAAGAGCCATAAATTTCCTTAATTGTAATCTGTGGAAAGCATGCAAAAATGAGTGTGAACAGCAAAACATTCATAGTAAATAAATCGGTACTGATATGGTATAAAATTTATGAACGAGCTATCTTTACGACTGTTGATTTAAATATTAAAGCAGCATGCATCCAGATCGGCAAACAATATTTAAAGGAATAGATTTAATAATTTAAAGAAGGGTATTTTATGCCTGTGCACAATGACACCTTGAATATTACAAAATTTGATAGATTTGACTGTTTTATCACAATATTTCTACTGTTAAAATGGCTATAAGGGCTGCATCTGCATATTTTGACTGATTAGAGGAAATTTTTGTAGACTGGAAGTGCCTGCAGCCTGTACATAGCTTGTACATTTACCTAGAATAATTTTCAGATTTTCATTAAATATTGCACAAATCTCTGGAGGTGTGCTGCTTTAATGTTTGCAATAAATGACACCTAAAAGAATGAAATAGTGATGATTGATTCAAGTGGTTTAGCTTGTAAATTTTAAAATTTTGTAGTAATTTTCAATTTGCCCACTTGGCTACATAGAGAAAGCATCTGATATGTATTCGGGTGGCTGGTTAGATCTCTGTTATAATTTCTCCATGACAGTTAATAAATTATGGACATTGATGATAATGGCCATTTGTCGCTGGCCACTGATACAGAAATTATGTCAGATTAATTAGTAGTTGGTCACTTGAAGAGAAATTAGTAATTTCTGGTTAGTTATCCAGGAAAGCTGAGATATGACCAAAAAATGTGTTAAAACCAGAATTAAAACCCGTGCTGAGAAAAATTATAATGTAGTAATTTTGAAAATTGATTTAGTTGTGAATGAAATGTCTAAAGTATTATTTTAAAATGACTTTTCCTCCTGCAAACTGCAACCAGTATTGTTTTATTCTCTATTACAGGAAAGGTGACTACTTCAGATATCAAGCCGAGTTTACAACTGGAAACGAAAGAAAAGAAGCTGCAGAGAATGCACTTGTGGCGTACAAAAGAGCCAGTGACCTCGCAACAGAAGAGTTATTACCAACACATCCGATCCGCCTGGGCCTCGCTCTAAATTTTTCCGTATTCTATTACGAGATATTGAATTCCCCAGACAGAGCCTGTAAATTGGCAAAGACGGTGTTCGATGAAGCAATAGCTCAGTTAGATAGCCTTTCTGAAGAGAGTTACAAGGATTCAACACTGATTATGCAACTGTTGAGAGATAACTTGACTCTCTGGACTTCAGATTTGCAACAAGAAGGTAAACATTTAAAAAAGAAATTTTACTTAGATACCAAAATGGGCTTTTGTATAAATATAAATGTGTACCTGAAGGATGGTTTTATGTTATGTTCCTAGTTGTCCGACTGTCCATTAGTTTACACAACATGCAGAACCCACATTTCAGATGCCCATTTCAAGATCAAGGTCACAGCCTCAAATTCAAATGTTTGAGCTAGCAATCGTTGTGTCCACATCTTTTGAGGCAATCTGTTGAATCTATGGTAAAGCTAGCCAGCCATGTTTTCTGGTCAAGGTATGACAATTGTATCATTGATACATCAGATCTGCTTAGGACTGCCCAATGTCAAGTTCAGAGATTTAAAGGTAAAAGGTAAAAGCCAAAAATTTTGTGACTGCTCAGTGCTTGAGACATATTTCTCTCAAGTCCTTGAGACAATTCATTATTCTTAGGTCAAACAAATGTTTCATCAAATTGTTTAGAACCCACAATTGAGACACTTTGATTAAGTTTGAAGTTACAGTTTAAGATTTTAGGGTAGCTTATGATTTTAAAGTTTTTAAATTTTATTTAAAGTTTTCAATGGGCCCAGGGTTTAATTTAAGCAACAAAAAAAAATTCCTTTTTTTTAAAACCCCTTTCCCCTTAAAAAAAATACAAGGTTTTTTCCCCAAAAAATTTTTTTTTTTTTCCCAAAATAAAGGGGAAAAAATTGAAGAGTAACTAAAGAAAATTTGGTTCCCATTTAAAAATTAAGGGGTTAGAGTATTTTTAGAAAATAGGGGTAAAAAAATAAGTAAACAAACCAGACAAAAAATTTTTAAAAAATTTATTTAACGCTATTTTTAAAGAAAAAAGGGGGGGGGGGTTTTATGGGGGGTTTTTTCATTTTTGGGTACGTTACTTCTGCCTTGTCTAATGAATAACATTATTAAGGTCTGCACAGTTTGCTTTTCAAGTAGAAGGGGAAGAAAAAACTTGATGTAAATTCAATTTTTGGGGAAAACTGCATGATTTTTAAGAGTTTGTCTTTGGGAAACAGACCTATAACGGCCATTGCTTTAGAAGGGAAAAAAAGCCCAGATCTTTTAATATAGACTGAAAGATGGACAAGTCTATTTAAGATATTTATCATGGTTAGAGGTAACTTATAGATCTATATCTTTCTTTCCTTTCTTTCAGAAGGTGGTGATGATGGTGAGCAGCCTCAGGACGTCGAGGGTGAAGATGCGTCGTAATTTATCATCATTGATCAACTGTTATATCTACAAAGAAATCAACCTTGAGGATTCTTGGCCGTGATGATTCTTTTTAAGTCTATTTTAACGAGAAATTAGTTTCAATGTGAATTAGATCAAACTTTTCTTTTCATTTTTTCAAATGTTAAATTTTTTAAAAAATACAAACGGAACTTTTTGCTTTTTCTCCTGACAGACTTATTCTTTTTCTTGATCAACATTGGATATGGCTACCGCGTGATAGTGTTTGATTTGTAGTAATTGTGGTGTTCTTATGATCTGATGAAATAAATGTATGTGATGATTTTGTAAGTTATATATATATATATACATATTAATTTATATTTTGACATAAAACCAGACTTACCGTTCCAAAATAATTTTTTTACGTATCATACAATATATCTTTTTTTGAGAAATGGTTATAGTGACTTAATTATTTCACATGCTTGTATTTAATCAACATGTAATCATTTGCACTGTTGGCAGTGTTAACAAATAAGTTATTGGACTGATTATTTTGTACAAATGCATGGTTCGGGCAAGATGCGGCTCTGTTTCCATAAGGAACTCAGCCTTACTTCCAATGAACTTTTGATCTGGTACCTTCTGGTTATTTTGGTAATATTACTGAAAATTAGTGGTCTACACAGGGTTTTCATTTTTAGAAGATTGGCGATCCATATCATATGTTGAAATGCTGTTGAAGTCAAGTATATATTTTCAGCTTGTAGATTAAAATATTATCCCCCTTGACCATTGGTCAAATCAGTTGTATTCATTGGCACATCTGTTGCCTCAGATAAAAATGAAAACCCTGTCTATATTTGGTGTTGTCACCTAGATTAAGGCATTGTCATTATCTGTAGATGAAAACAGCTCGCATGTTTTATTAAGAATAATCTCCCTTGGAATAACTGTTAAGATTAAAAAAATTTGTCCTCAAATCAGAGAAAAGATTTCCAATGTTTTCAATGATAAATATGAATCAATATCTGTGCTAGAAAATGAGTAAAAGAAAAATCCTTGTTCGTAAGGTCTTGAAGATAGTTACATTTACATATCATTTCAAAAGAAAAAAATACTTAACATTTCTATAAAGTCGAGGTATATCTTCATCGGAACAGATTTCAGTCTCACAATTATGTACACTGCAAATTTGTTTAATAATATTTTGGTGTTTTATACACTTACAAAAAGGAACCATAGACTCCACAATATGAGTGACAAGCACTTCTAATGAAAAACCATTATTTTAGATTAAATCGCTGTGTTTTATATTTCATGTATGTGTCCGTTTATAGTAATTGACCAGCAATGAAGATTATATGTCTACTTGTCATTTTCCAAATATGTAGACTATTGATAATAATAGAAAAAGTAAATGAGCCGCGTCACGACAAAACCAACATAATGGGTTTGCGACCAGCATGGATCCATGCTGTTCGCTAACCAACTCTATAACAAGTAGAGAAACTGATAACGACAGTATGGATCCTGATCAGACTGCGTGGATGTGCAGGCTGGTCTGGATCCATGCTGGTCGTACACCCATTATGTTGGTTTTGTCATGACACGGCTCAAATGGCATTGACATAGAGCAGCTTGTTTCACAGACCAAAACGAACATTCGTTATGTAAGGGTTCTTAGTCAGCACTCTCTTCTGTTTTCCAATGAGAGAATTAATAGTTTAATATTGGAGTAGCTATTCTTTGAAGGAGTTGTTCTGAACTGTTTTTTAAGTATTTTCTGTTGTTTAGTTTTCAATCACTATTAATATTTGCATATTGTGTGAAAATCAAATATTGTATGAATAAACAGGACTAAAAAAAACGTAACATGTTGTTGATATTTATAGTTGAATTCATATTTTATGCATATCTGTAAAAGATAGTTTCAATTCAAGCCTCCCCCCCCCCTTTCTTCTTTTTCTTTTGTTGTTACATATCAATGAATGGACTTCCACTGCTTTTGAAAACAGTGGCTGTTCCTTGAAAATTGTAAAATTTCTAGTCTTGTCAATGTCGAATGATCATGGCTCTCTAGTTAGCCTTTTTCTTGCATGGTTACAGTAGAAACTGTACCCAAGACCAAAATTAAGACCATCTGGCTTTGGAGATCAATTAACAGAATTTTCTGTTCTTTATTTTATTGGTCACATGAATTGAAAAGCTAATCCACTATATATTTGACTAAGCTGGATACATTAATTTTATTAATTTTCCAGTAGTGATTAAGGTAAAAAACAAAAAAAAACCCAATTCACCATGTCAGTAGGATCAAGGTAAAAACATTGTATTGTAGAGAATTAAAACAAGTCTGGTATTGCAGTTTTCTTGGTCAGTTGCATAGACCAAAGGAAAATCTTGGTATTCACTTGCACCGAGTCTGTAATAGATACAGTCTTCTCATGAGTAGGCCATTATGGCCCTTTAGTAATACGTTTTCATTGATTTTGTCATTTCTAAAACACTTAATTTGGTTTGGATGAAAATTCATAATATTGATTGCATTAAGATTTTTTATGCCCCCCAAAATTGGAAGGCATATATAGGTTTTGTAGTGTCTGTCCTTGTACTTTTGTATAAATATGTAGAACATTGAGGCAATGTGTCATGTGCAACATTTAGGTTTGAAGCTCATTTGAAGCACTCTTTTATATAGTAACCATGCCTTTGATGCAAGTCAAGTTTATGTTTCCTGATAATTGGTCCTGCTTGAGGGGCATTTGTCTGTTTCCAACGATAGATTTTGTTTAGTATAGTACCTGATGTCCTCCTATAAAATCACAACAACACGAGTTGATTTAGTTTCATATTCAAAATACATGGACTGTTTTATTGATGATCAGCGGTAACAGAATATTGATTGATGATCCAATCTATGATCGTATGTTATTTTGGAGACGGGTTTCCGGAATCTTAGCATCAGAAAGACAATGATAACATCTATTCTTGTGCTAGAATAAAGCAATAAGTCATCATGTATTTCCTACAATTTAAAGACATTAACATTCTGGTGAAACATTCTGGTGTGTGTGGTTTTTTCCAGTTATTTGAAAGGGATTTTACACCATAAAACAGTTTATTAGTTATTTGTAATGAAATGAAAACATCTCTGGAATTGATCAAT
This sequence comes from Ruditapes philippinarum, assembly GCF_026571515.1. Taxonomy (NCBI): domain Eukaryota; kingdom Metazoa; phylum Mollusca; class Bivalvia; order Venerida; family Veneridae; genus Ruditapes; species Ruditapes philippinarum. The sequence goes on from NW_026859218.1 coordinate 57,983, forward strand.
GATAAAAATGGATTGGTTATGGAAGCCTCACTGATTGCTAAAATAAATATAACAATAATAATGTAGGACTAATGTTGATGCAGCAGTAAAATCTGTGTACAGTCTTGTTGGTTCATCACATCAGCAACATTGTTACCCAAGCCTTCACCCCAAGGGAATAACAGCAGCTTTTAGACTATCAAACTGCGGATATGGGCTTGCTCTGCAGTCCAGGAATTTAGGGGGTCAGAAAACCACAAGATAGAGGTTGGCAATATCTTCTAGTCTTGTCATGGTTTTACAACCCTAACTTTGAAAGTGAAAAGTAAAATTATAATAATTACTTTAAACAGTTACTTTTTATCTTGACTTTTTATACGCCCGTTTGAAAAACGGGACGTATTATGGGAACGCCCCTGGCGGGCGGGCGGACGGGCGGGCGGCGTCCAATTTTGTCCGGAGCATATCTCCTGCATGTATGGAGGGATTTTAATGAAACTTCATATAAATGTTCACCACTATGAGGAGCAGTGTCGCGCACATGAACCAGGTCTCTAGGTCAAAGGTCAAGGTCACACTTAGAGCTCATTGAAAAATGCTTGTCCGGAGCAAAACTTCCACATGTATAGAGGGATTTCAATATTACTTGGCACAAATGTTCACCATTGTGAGGTGGAGTGTCGCGTGCAAGATTCAGGTCCTTGCGGCCAAGGTCAAGGTCACACATAGAGGTCAAAGTTCAGATAAAAATATGAAGATGTGTATATGGACCATTTAGTCATCATTTATTGAGGGATTGTAACACAAATGGTCATTATCAAGACTATGGCTGTGATACATATAATTTAGGTCAATATATACAAGGTCAAGGTCACTAAAGATGATGAAATATCCAGATTTTGTAAATAGAATTTAATCAAAGGGAGACAACAAAGTTATTACTTTGTTCATAAATGACTTACACAATTACTCCCCTTGATCTATTTTCACTTTCATTTCTAAAAATAGAATTTAATCAAAGGGCATGAAATAATCCTCTTTCTTGGACTTGAGTATGTTCTAAAGAATGTAACATTTATTTACACATGTTTCATTCATTGGTCAAGATTCTTAACTGTGATAACTATGGTGTTCTGTAGACTTGGTATTTGTTCATAAAGATCATACAGTAATTACCTTATCAAATGTAAATACTTTCTCATAGAAATTTAATTATATTTTAATTTTCAAGTAAATATCAGTTCAGCTCATTCAAAGATTAAGAATTGTAATAAAATGTATTTCCCTAGAATAAAATCTTAAATCAGAATTTTTTAGTTATTAAATTACATGTACTTTTTATACGCCCGTTTAAAAAAAGATAAAAATATGAAGATGTGTATAGGGACGATTTAATCATCATTTATTGAGGGATTGTAATACAGATGGTCATTAAAATGACTACGGATGTGACACATGTACTTTAGGTCAATATATGCAAGGTCAAGGTCACTAAAGATGGTGAAATATCCAGATTTTGTCTGGAGCATATCTCCTACATGTATGGAAGAATTTTTATAATACTTTATGGAAATGTTCACCACCATGATATGTGTTGCTCCATGCATGATCCAGGTCTCCAGGTCAAAGGTGAAGGTCACACTTAGAGCTCATAGAAAAACACTTGTCTGGAGCAAAACTTCTACATTCATAGGGGGTTTTCAATATAATTTGGCACAAATGTTCATCATTGTGAGTGCCGTGCATAAAATTCAGGTCCCTGCGACCAAGGTCAAGGTCACACATTCTGTGCATATCTTCCCTATTGATTTGTTTTAAGGTTCATTTAACAACACAGTGCCAAGAATAAAAACTTGCTTGCTAGATAACACTTATCCATAATGCCCCCATCTCCATCTAAAGCTTTTTCGTAAACGGGCGTATTTTGTGACTATGGCACCCTTGTTTTTTTTGAAAAAAAAAAGTAGAGGTATTGTTATAGTCTGGTGCTGTCAGCAAACTTGTACCTTGATCATAACGTTTTAAGTTCTTGGTGTATTGTGGTCATACTTGGCCACAACAAACCCTTTGGACAAGAACTTTCAGTCGATCAGACTAACCTAGACCTTCATCCATAAATGACCTTGACCTTCAAGGTCAAATGTCCAAATTTTGCTTGTTCTTGCTATTATTTGCCATAACTTTGTTATTTTTTAATGGATTGTCTTCAAACTTGAACATAATAATCATCAAGGAAAATCAGACAGACCTTGACCTTCACTCATAAATGACCTTGACTTTGAAGGCCTAATTATTGAAATTTTCATTTTTTGGGCTGAAAGTGGCTGTAACTTTGCTATTATTAAATGGATTGTTTTCATATTATAACAGAACATTCTTAAGGATAAGAAATTCATGTATATCAAAGTTGTATTGATAAACAGATTTCTACAAAATCTAAATGCAGGTAATTATGAATAATAGTTCCCACACCTGGATCACATTATTGTCCCCCGCCTTTTCGAAGAAAAAAGGGGGATATAGAAATAGGCTCCGTCCGTCTGTCCGTCCGTCTGTCCGTCCGTCACACTTTCGTGTCCGGTCCATAACTTTGTCATTTATGAAAGGAATTTGAAATAACTTGGCACAAATGTTTATTATAATAAGACGATGTGTCATGCGCAACAACCAGACCCCTACCTCCAGGGTCAAGGTCACACTTGCTCATTCAAGGTCAAAATTGCCTATTTGAGGGTATATGTCGTGTCCGGTCCATAACTTTCTTATCTATGAAGGGATTTTGTAAATACTTGCCATAATTGTTAACAATAATCAGACGATGTGTCATGCGCAAAAACCAGTCACCTACCTTTAAGGTCAAGGTCACACTTGGAGGTCAAATATTAACATAGTCTGTTACAGGGTATATTTCGTGTCCGGTCCATAACTTTCTTATCTATGAAGGGATTTTGTAAATACTTGCCATAATTGTTCACAATTATCAGACGATGTGTCATGTGGAAAAAGCAGTCACCTACCTTCAAGGTCAAGGTCACACTTGGAGGTCAAATATTAACATAGTCTGTTACAGGGTATATTTCGTGTCCGGTCCATAACTTTCTTATCTATGAAGGGATTTTGTAAATACTTGCCATAATTGTTCACAATTATCAGACAATGTGTCATGCGGAAAAAGCAGTCACCTACCTTCAAGGTCAAGGTCACACTTGGAGGTCAAATATTAACATAGTCTGTTACAGGGTATATTTCGTGTCCGGTCCATAACTTTCTTATCTATGAAGGGTTTTTGTAAATACTTGCCATAATTGTTCATAATAATCAGACGATGTGTCATGCTCAAAAACCAGTTGCCTACCTTCAACGTCAAGGTCACACTTGGAGGTCAAATATTAACATAGTCTGTTACAGGGTATATTTCGTGTCCGGTCCTTAACTTTGTCATTTATCAAAGGAATTTGAGATAACTAGGCACAAATGTTTGTTATAATAAGACGATGTGTCATGCGCAACAACCAGACCCGTACCTTCAGGGTCAAGGTCGTACTTGTTCATTCAAGGTCAACATTGTCTATTTGAGGGTATATGTCGTGTCCAGTCCATAACTTTCTTATCTATGAAGGACTTTTGTAAATACTTGCCATAATTGTTAACAATAATCAGATGATGTGTCATGCGCAAAAACCGGTCACCTACCTCCAAGGTCAAGGTCACACTTGGAGGTCAAATACTTACATAGTCTGTTACAGGGTATATTTTGTGTCAGGTCTATAATTTTTTCATAGATCAAAGGATTGTGAAAATACTTCGCACAAATAGTCACTATAATAAGAGGATGTGTCATGTGCAACACCTGCATCCCTACCTCCTAGGTCAAGGTCACACTTAGAGGTCAAAAATTAACATAGTCTGTTATAGGGTATATTTTGTGTTGAATCTAGAACTTCTTCATAGTTCAAGGGATTTTGAAATAACTTGGCACAAATAGTCACAATAATAAGACGTTATGTCATGCACAACACCTGCTCCCCTACCTCCAAGGTCAAGTTCACACTTAGAGGTCAAAGCTTAACATGATAGATTTTTAAATTCCGTGTTTCATTTTATTTTTTTAACAAATTTATTGTGACATTTGCAGATCTAGTATTGATCATAATTTTGGACTGAATGTCCTGAGATCCATACCTCAATCTTTTGAAATAGCACAATTTTATGCTTCATATAAAACTCCCGGGGCGGGGGACGTTGGTAACTCTGTTACAAATTCTTGTTTTCTTAAAGGAAATTGACTGACAAAAAAAAAATCACCTTGTCAGAACTTTTTGAGGCCACAATCATAATATAATTATGGTTTGTAGCATTGTCAAGTGGTCTTGTTCAAAAGAATTGCTTATTGTCTAGCTTTTGAATATTGACTTACTTTTAAATATTTAATGAACATACATTATATGTAATTATGATAATGAATATGAGTGACCTATTTTAAAAAAAATCTTCAAATTAGGAAAACTTACTCACTTTAGCGGTACATGAATGAGACCAAATGACTTCTGCATTGAAGTAACATACCTTTTCTGCAATGGTTCTCAGGTGTGCAATCAAGGGCCGTTATGGCTTCTGCCGGTATTGTCCTTATTTTCGATAATTGTTATTGAACGTCAGGTTCTATATTCAAGTTTATAGAACAGATTACATCATTGATCTACCTACCATCTTTGTTCTACACTATCAGCATCTTGTATATTTCAGGAAAGGTGATTACTGTAGATACAAGTCGGAGTTCGCCACTGGTGATGAGAGGAAAAAATCTGCTGAGGAAGCTCTGGTGGCATACAAAGCGGCAAGTGAGACGTCTTTATCGGACCTACCACCAACACATCCTATCCGATTAGGTCTTGCCCTAAATTATTCGGTGTTTTATTATGAAATACTGAATTCCCCCGAGAGAGCATGCAGATTGGCCAAGGCAGCATTTGACGATGCTATAGCCGAGCTCGACACCCTGAATGAGGAGAGTTATAAAGATTCCACCCTTATTATGCAGCTGTTGAGGGATAACTTAACTCTTTGGACCTCTGATATAGGTGGTAAGTGCAATTCTGCAGCATCATTTCGAAAGTTTTATTACAAAGAAATTTCTTCCTGAACTGAGTAAATGGGTAAAAAAAAAAATTCAGATTAATGTAAAAAAACATTGATGAGACATACATGTATTTTATCAAACGCACGTTTTTAACTGCTTTCAGTTTGAATTTCAAAACACTAATTTGAGGAATACTTACAATTTTTGAAAGATAAATGGTCTGTCTTTGATATTAAATTTTGCTTCTATTATATGTTTCTTTTGACCGGAATATTAATTTGGACCAGTAGGGTTTTGCAATATCTACTAGAACAAACCATTGAAAGTTAAATGTATAATAAAGAATATTGACTAATATTATTATTTTGTATTCTATGGAGAATAAATTAAATGTTCTAATTGAAACTCTGGTCATTTTATTTTAAAACCTGGATGATGTTACAAAGCTTGCAGAGAATGACAAAGAAACATACTAACAACTACAAACACTGTAACAGAACTTGTTAAAACGCTCACTTAATCCATGATTTTTATGATTATCTTTTTGTTTGTTTAAAAAGTGAAAAACACTTGCTTAAAAAAAAAATCCTTGATTTTTGCGAACAGTTTTTTGGTTTGTTTAAAAAGGTGAAAAACTTCTCGTTTCAGATCAAAAGGAAGAAGAAGTACAAGACATAGAGGGAGAGGATGCCTCCTAATGAACTATTGTCATATATCAAATGTAATATCCACCCTGAAAATTAACATAGAAGGAGCAGAGACTTTATTTTCTTTTCTTGTGACATTTCGTTTTAGAACAAAAGTGTTATTGGTATATTACTTTTGTGAATTACTAATTTTAGGAAATTATAAATGTAGGTTACTGAATAAAGCAGTACTTTGCTGGTTTTTCAAAAGGATATTTGTTAAGAATTTTTTTTAAGTAGATAGCATTAAAAGGTTAGTGTTTCTGGCAAGAACAACAATTTTTACATGCAAGAAACTCTTTATTATTTTATAGCTATATGATGAACAAGAATGCCTTTAAGAAGGTCTTTAGAAAAAATAATATTGATATCTCAATTGAGTCATGTAAATGGACCAAATTAGTGAAAGGGTATTGTGAAATAACCACACTTAAAGCCATGATGTAGAATTTAATGAAAGAATGATTTTGTATTTTTTTAGAATAATGTTTTGGATATTCATTTGTTGGCAAGTTATTTGATGATAAAAACATATTTTACCCTAAATGTTTGGATACAAATGGTACATTGTCTGATGCTTGTTAACTTTTGAAATTAATGTGTACCATTTTTTTAGGGAAGTCTAAAAATTGTTTTGAATGAATTAATTTTGTTTCACATATATCTTTTTTGAAGAGAGAGTACTGTTTAAATGAATGTGACTTGTCCAAGGTGGACAAGATTTTTAACCATACATCAGCATATTTTGGTATTTATCTAAATTAATATTTTGCTGCATTCATGCATTATCTTACATTAATTTTTCTCCCCTCTTCTTTTAACAGGACTGATATGGTGAACAAACTCAAATCTTTGTGTTCGAAAGTTTTCCAATTTAAAAAATCCACAATATGGCTATTATTGTTGCAAATCATTTTTTTCCTGCCTATTTTTATAATTGAAAAATATCCAGATATAGTGAATCTTGACTCGTTTCCAAAAATAATGAGAGTAGGGTAACGCTGCTATACGTCTTGTGACACAAAATGTTCAAGTGATGATCATGCTTCTTTTTTTTTCAATATGTTAAAACATGTACCTGTAGTATCATATGTTTGAATGTTTGTGAAATGTTTGCAAGGTTTATGTTTGAATGCAAGTGGTGAGACATAATGAACATGTATTTTCATATAACCGCTACATTACTTTCTCTTTTGAACTTTTTCTACCCCTTTCTCCCCCCTTCCCAAGTTTTTACAGATAATAAGTTATAAAGATATTATACTTTGATGAATTAGTAACTTAAAGAAGGTTTTAGTTTCTATACATAATGTTATTTTTGTGAAACAGATTACAAATTCGCTTTCAGTGAAACATACAAGATTTTATATTGACATCTATGCCTAATGCTTTAATGCCTTTTATTATTTGAATAAGTTATCATTCCAATTTTATCAAATGTTTACATCAAGTTTGTAGCTGTTCTCTAAGATCAATCCAGAATATGGTTTGGTCTTGTTGAAAACATAAGGTATACATTGGACCAACTTGTATTAATATTAATAAATACCTTGTACAGTCAAACCACTAAATTTTGTATTCTTCAGTTAAACATATACACATTCAATTATTTATAAGGAAAGCATTATTCTGTGGTACGTGTGTTTTTCGAGATGACTTGAGATTTATTGTCCAATTTGCTTCGGTTCGTTTGTAACTTGTTTGTTTTGTACACTTCTTTTCATGAGACAGTTGTATTAACATTTGAATTTTTGTAGGGGAGGGAAGTGTGAAGTGAGAGGATGGATGATGTATCTGTGGTTTTATTGTGACACACACGTAGTTTGTAGTGTTAACCTGGGACACATTATGATTATTATATATTGTAACAGTATCTGTCTATATTTCTTTACACTTATTTGAGAGTCTCGTAAATGTCATTTCCAAACATAATTCGGCTTTTAACAAATAAAAACTCGTTCTACAGAATATTTAGTCTCCTTTTTGATTTTTACTTGTATTAGTTCCATTAGTTCCATATGGTTGTACATGTATACAGGTTTTTCCGTCTTGTTAAACTTTGTCCAGAAATACAAATGCCACTGGATTGTGTATCTGCTTAGCTATTGAAAAAGCCATGTTGCAGCACTTGTTGATTGAGTAATTTAAAAAAAGAATGAGATTTCCTTCTTGAATTGGAGCCAGTGTTGTGATCTTTACCAGTGACTCATTAAGGCGATAGCTTGTCAAGCTTAAATTTTTATTTGTGTGTTGTTAAAGCAGCATACCTTCATAGGGTTCGTACAGTCTTAAAAGGTGCTTAAATTTGAGTCCCTGTCTTAAAAAGTGCTTAAAATGTAAAATCAATGAAATGTTTGCTCAAGGTAAAAGTAGGTGGTCAAATTGCAGTTCTTAACTAACATGTATTTGATTGGCCCTTTGTTGTTCTTCTATAATATCCTTAAAATTGTGGCCAGAATAAACTATCCTTCTTAGGTTGAAGATTGTGCCGATATATGTGCAACAAATGTGCTTGAAAAATGGGAAAACGTGCTTAAAAAGTCCTTGAATTTTGGCAATGGATGTTTGTACAAACCCTGACTCCAGATGGTAACTGTACTGTTGTTTCAAAATCGTATCTTATTAAAGTACATTAAATAGTTAAATAGAAATCAAAATGTCATTTTGAAACATGTTAGTTTTGTCAATTTTGGTTTCATAAACATAGTCCTGCTTTTCTGTTATCATGATATACCTTTAAATTTACTAAAGATTTTTTTCATCCAAGTAATTTCCGGTCATAATTTTTAACATAAAAGCTGTCGAAGGGAAATATATAATCTGTTTTGACATTAGTCTTTATCTGTGGAAGTGACATATAACTGAATTATGATACCATTATTATGCACTACAAAGTTGTAAAATCAGCTTGTCCGCCACAGTCTTCATATTTCGTATTGAGATTGGTCATGATTAGTAGATGACCCCTATTGATTTTAGGTCAAAGGTCACAGGGGTTTTGACCAAAATTGTTTGTCCGCCCAATAACTTACGAATCCTTTGACCCAGTCTTCATATTTGGCATGGAGGTTAGTCAAGACTATTAGATGAACTCAATTGATTTTGAGGTCACTGAGTCAAAGGTCACAAGGGCCTCATTTGACCCACAGTAATCATATTTGGCATGTAAGTTGGTTATGATAATAAGGTGACCCCTATCGATTTTGAAGTCAAAGGTCAAAGTCATAGTGTCCTTTAGTTCAAAAAGCTTGACCGCTCAATTGCTTTAGAACGCTTTGGTCAACAGTCTTAATATTTGGTATTGAGGATTGTTATGACTAGTAGATGAATTTTAAGGTCACAGAAGTCCCTAAGCTAACTTGACAACTTTCCAAAATGTAGAATCCATTGACGCCAAATGATGAGAGGTAGATGTAAAACGGGACAAAAAAGTCTTGATAGGACAAAAGGGACAAATCTCTCATTGACCTTGTATATCAAAATGGTTTCCAACCAATAACTCAACAGCCCTTGGCCCTTCAAACTTCACATATGCATTGGTCTTGGCCAGTAGATGATCCCTTTTGATTTTGTGGTCAAAGGTCACGTTCACCTTGTATGTACGAAAAAACAGTTTCTGACCAATAATTTGACAACCCACTTTTCAAGTGCATTGGTCATGGTCACATTGACCTTTTATACCAACACGGTTTCGGACCAATAACTGGACAACCAATTGGCCCTTTGCACTCAAACTTCACAGGTACATTTGTCTTGGCAGGGAGATAACCCCTCTGATTTTGGGGTCAAAGGTCAAATTCACCTTGACCTTTTTATGAAAATGGTTCACATGGACCATTTTTAGCTCACCTGACCATGAAGTGGTTGGGCTATGTCAGGCGTCTGTCATCGTGCGTCATCAACATTTTGGTAGTTAACACTCTAGCAGTCACAGTTTTGATTGAATCATAAACTTTGACAGAATGTTTGTCTCAATGAAATACAGGTCAAGTTCAAATATGGGTCATCTCGGCTCAAAATCTATGTCACAGGAGCTAGAAATAGAAAAAGCTTGTTAGAATTCTTGTGGCTGCAGTTTTGATCCAAATATTTTGGAAATAAGTCGATGATTTCTAAATCAAGTTTGAATATTGGTCGTCTCCGGTCAAAAACTAGGTCACAGGATCTAAAAACAGAAAAAAAAATCTTGTTAACACTAGTACTGGCGGCTGCAGTTTTGATCTAAATATCCTGGAAATTAGTCAGAAATGGTTTTGATGATTTCTAGGGCAAGTTTGAATATGGGTAATCTCTATTCAAAAACTAGGTCACAGGAGCTAAAAATAGAAAAAGCTTTTTAACACTAGTGGCTGCAGTTTTTAGCTCGACTATACGAAGTATATGGAGAGCTGTCCTACTCGCCCCGGCGTCCGCGTCCAGATTTTAGATTAAAGTTTTGGTGCAGTAAAATATTTTTCACTATAACTTTGTCATTTCTTAAGGTATCAACTTCAAACTTCAAATATATGTTCCTTATCATCAACCACATCTTATGTGACAAGGTTCATAACTCTAGCACCAATATTTTCAGATTTATCTCCCCTTGAACTTAGAATTTTCCTTAAAAAATACTAATTTTTACTGATACTTCTTTATTTCTTAAGGGATCAACCTCATACTTCAAATTTATGTACCTTATCATCATTCCCATCTTATGTGACAAGGTTCATAACTCCAGCACCAATATTTTCAGATTTATCTCCCCTTGAACTTAGAATTTTCCTCAAAAAATATTATTTATTACGGTTTCTTCTTTATTTCTTAAGGGATCAACTTCATACTTCAAATATATTTACGTTATCATCATCCCCATCTTATATGACAAGGTTCATAACTCTAGCACCAATATTTACAGATTTATCTCCTTTGAACTTAGAATTTTCCATACAAAATATATTTTTTACTGTAACTTATTTATTTCTAAAGGGATCAACTTCATACTTCAAATATATTTACGTTATCATCATCCACATCTTATGTGACAAGTTTCATAACTCTAGCACCAATATTGCAAGAATTATCTCCCCATAAACTTAGATTTATTTACTAGAAAAATGTTATTTTTTATTTTAACTTTTTTATTTTAAAAGGTATCTACCTCAAACTTCAAATACTTATTCCTTATCATCAATTACATTTTATGTGACAATGTTCATAACTCTTGAAGCAATATTTACAGATTTATCTCTCTTTGAACTTAGGATTTTCTTTAAGAAATATAACAACTTCTTTATTTTTTAAGGTATCTACTTCAAACTTCAAATATATATTTCTTATCATTACACAAATGTTGTGTGGCAAGGTCCATAACTCTAGCAGGACTATTTCTAGAATTATTCCCCTTGATCTTGGAATTTATGTTAACAAATTTTATTTTTTTACTATAACTTAATACATAATTATACATAATTGATTTTTCTTTCATAGTTTTGTCCTCCTTACTGCGTCCAGTATTCTATTAGTCGAGCTTTGCTGTCTCCTGTGACAGCTCTTGTTATTATCCAAATATCCTGGAAATTGGTCAGGAAGGTCGTGATGATTATTTCTAGGTCAAGTTTGAATATGGGTCGTTTCCAGTCAAAAACTAGGTCACGGGAACTCAAAATAGATAAATCTTGTTAACAATCTAGTGGCTGCAGTTTTGATCCAAATATCCTGAAAATTGATCAGAAAGGTTGTTTTGATGATTTCTAGGTCAAGATCGAATATTGGTTATCTTCGGTCAAAAACTAGGTCACAGGAACTAAGAATAGAAAAAACTTTTTATAACACACTAGTGGCTGCAGTTTTGATGCAAATATTTTTTAATTGATAAGGAAAATTGTTTTGATGATTTCTAGGACAAGTTTGATTATTGGTCGTCTTTAGTCAAAAACTAGGTCACAGGAGCTAAAAAAAGAAAAAAATCGTGTTAACACTAGATGCTGCAGTTTTGAACTAAATATCCTGGAAATTAATCAAAAAGGTTGTTTTGATGATTTCTAGGTTAAGTTCGAATATGCGTCATCTCCGGTCAAAAACTAGGTCACAGGAGGTAAAACTGGAAAAATATTGTTAAAACTCTAGTGGCGGCAGTTTTGATCCGTAAAATCTGGAAATTTGTCAGGAAGGTTGTTTTGATGATTTCTAGATCAAGTTCGAACATGGGTCGTCTCCGATCAAAAGCTAGGTCACAGGAGCTAAAAATAACCACTCTATTGGCTACTGTTTTGATCCAAATATTCTGGAAATTGGTCTGAAAGTTTGTTTTGATGATTTCTAGGTCAAGTTCGAATATGGGTCACCTTGGGTGAAAAACTAAGTCACACTGCCCAAATATTGAAAACATTTGTTAATACTCTAATTTTTAACTAAATTGTCATCAAACTTGGTCAGTGTGCTTGTCTAGTTTATTGCTTGTAGGATTTCTAATATCGGTCATCTCTGATGAAAAACTAGGTCACAGGAGCTAAATAAAAAAAAATCTTGTGAACTCTAGTGGCTACTGTTGTTATCCAAATATCCTGGAAATTGTTCTGAAAGTTTGTTTTGATGATTTCTATGTCAAGTTCGAATTTGATTCACCTGGAGTCAAAAACTAGGTCACACTGCCCAAATATGGAAAAACTTTGTTTACACTCTAGAGGTCACAATTTTTGTTTCAACTGTCATCAAACTTTGCTCAGATGAGGTCGATGGGTCAGGGGAGCGATCAAGGGCCATCATGGCCCTCTTGTTATGAATAAGTATTCAGACAAATAATTGGATAGCCAATGGGTCGTTTGCCCTCAAACTTCACAGGTGCATTGCCCTTGGCAAGTTAATGACCCCTATTGATTTGGTCAAGGGGTCAAATCCACCTTGTATGTCAAAATAGTTTTAAATGACGTCAGACCCCTTAAAGGTCAAGGTCACATTGACCTTTTATATCAAAACGGTTTCTGACCAATCACCCAACAATCCTTGACCCTCGAACATCTCGGATGAATTGGTTTTAACCAGTAGACATATCGATTTTGATGTCACTGTGTCAAAGTTCAAGGCACAATGATTTTGTATATCAAAATGGTGTATGTAGAATATAATTAAGAAATGTACTTAGAAATAAATTGAAAAAAAAAATTTTTTTTTAGCTATTTTTTATCCTGATCTTAGTACAAAGCGTTGCAACGCTTTTCATTTTAGTTCATTTTTCGTTGAAATAATTATTCCGGGAAAACAGAATGAGCAAATGGTCTGAAATTTTGCACACAAATTATTGGTCTAGACCAACATCAAAATGGATATTAATATCAAAAGTTATTTTCAGGCCCGCCATGTCAAAATACCGCAGTGGAGTAACTTTTAGAACTTTGAAATTGTTCTGTTTAGATAATATTTTATTCCTTATATGATATCTGGGTATATGCTTTGACAATGACAACCCTTGTAAATTGCGCCTTTCATAATGATATGAGAGCAAATAAAAATCCACCGTTTCATTTTACCTATTTGAAATCATTTATGTATAAATTAGTGTGCATTATTAAGCACTTACAAAATTAAATTGGTCAATCACTGCGCAATTATTGTAATTCAATCAGACAAAATTTAATTTCAAACAATGACACTAACAGAGTTCCGTAATACATATTTTTTATGTAATTTAAATAAAAGTAAAACGGGTTGTTAATTTTCTTTCTCATTGAAAGTGGCCATGAACCGTAAAAAAAAGAAGTAACAAAATCAGCTGTGCGACCACAATTTGGTACACGCGTTCGTAACCGAAATATGACAGCGATCAGCTGTTTTACAGCTGATGAGGGGTTTTAAATTTCACTTGGTTATTACAGACACTCCGCGACACATTCGTAAACATGAACACATACTAATTAAGCTATCTGTATGCTATTGTAACATTGTTTTATAACGATAGTATTCAACACCAAAACTTTAAGCTTTAGAAACAGTATAACCAGATTTTCTTATTGATAAACATGTACATGTATAGAAATGTAATAGGGAAAAAAGTCGACATGAGGCTTTAATTTATTGGTAACTTTTCATCAAGCTTTGTTGAGCAAATAGGTGAACTAATAAAAATAAAATAAGTCATACAATTCTGTATGGAATGCCGGTAGGGACATGCCAATTTGCTTATTTGCCAATTGCTAAATTGCTTATTTGCTAATTGCCGATTTGCTTATTTGCCAATGGTTGATAGGCTTAATGACAAATTTGCTTATTTGCCAATTGCTAAATTGCTAATTTGCTTATTTGTTAACCGCTGGTTTACGTATTTGCTTATTTGCCAATTGCTAATTTGCTTTTTTGCAATAGAAATAGTTTACACTGTGCCGGAAGTATATGGAAAATCTGACTACAGACAACTGTTTACTTTTACCTACAGTATTCTTGTAAATTCAGTGTTTTTCCAAGAATACTGTTGGTCAATGGATTTAGTTGCAGTGATGCCTACGCAGATATATGTCTACAACTGATGGATGATATGTCCTTGAGAACACAGACGCTTGGGGTCAGATCCCGTACCCCAACGTGATACGTGCCCCTGTAAACACTCTATTTAAAATATTTAAACACGAATTGGACATCGTTAAAACTGGTTTTCAAGCAATTTTTACATATACCGGTATGAAAAAATACCATATACCACCAAGTCTCAATAAAGTATTTAATGGTTTTATCGTTGTAACAGATGACCAATTCGTATTTAAATAAATATTAAAATAGTTTTGATATAGTGTTTACAGACGCGTATTACGTTAGGGGCAGGACCTGACCCGCCAGCATCTGTGCTTGAGAATGCCTTATAATGTGTTGCAGCTATAGATCTGTTTGTGCAGCTTAAGTCAGAGATTGATGGCATAATAAACACTTGATTAGTCATATATAAGTGAAAATTATTGGGAAAAGATTGAAAATAAAAGAACTTGAAAACAAAACTATTTCTTATTTTATGGCATATAAAATGTCTTTATTCTCAGCAGAAATGTCACAGAGGGCCTCATTTTAGTGGTACGAACACATAGTATCACGAATGATACATTTGGTGCATGCTTAACACGGGTGTTTATCTTTGCACTTAAGCAATAGGCTTCGTTTTTAGCTCTGTAAGATTTTGAGATCACTTATGTCTCAGTGTGTGCATCAACATTTTGCTTTGGTTCAATGTTTTTGAAATTTGGTCACACTTTTCCATTTCTTCATGTTGTACATTCAGGTACGTATATTATGTTAATATACGTACCTGGTACATTATACATGCTATCAGGTGACCATGACCATGATCATGACCTAGGGTATAATGGACAAAGCCTCTTTGAATATTGTGTATGCATGCTGCCTATTTAATGCTTATGTGAAGTTACAGTTAGCAATAGTAACAGAGATATGACAGAAAAACAAAGGCTTCTCAGTACAATACATTGGTGACCTTGACATTCAGTATCTATCTATCTATCTCTGGATACTGCCAACCCCTCTTACGAGTGTTACAGGCAGGTATACATTGTATACATTTAAGAAACAGCTTTAAGATACAAGGGAATCCGGGAACCAGTCCCTAGCTCTTATTGAATAGACCCCTTGGTTCTTTTACATGCCCAGTGTATAGCACTGATACATGCGAGGATTCCTGGATTTCTTACCAGTACACCTCTATGTAGATGGGAAACACTGAAAGTGTCTCTGAAAAATCCCAAGGGTGTAACCCAGGATCGAACCCGGGACCTCAGGAGTGATAGTCAGTGGTTTAACCAACTGAGCTATCGCGCCACCACTGTGGGTAGAATAGCATCCCTATTCTCTGAATAGTGGAGCTAAAACTGAAACTCAAGATAATTAAAAAAACAACTAATTTCTGAAACTGAATTTCTTTTTTTCGAAACTGATTAAAATGTATCCATCTGTCTTTCTACCTATATTCTAGGTAATGATAGATTGATTATAATTGTCACAAGTTATAATTAACAAAACCTTAGAAACATAATAACATGATATAGGTTCATGAGCTTGAAATAAAGTCTACAAAGACTTGTTATTTTATATCAAACAAGAATTTCGCGAGTCGGACGTGTCGCCAGGCGACGATAGCATAAAAATTTATGTAGCTCTATATAAGCAAATAAGCAAATAAGCAAATTGGCAAATCAGCAATTAGCAAATAAGCAATTAAGTAGTTGGCAAATAAGCAAAGTGGCATGTCCCTACCGGCATTCCATAATTCTGTCAGGGTGTTTCCCAAGGTTAATATTTCATTCGAATCTTATGCACTTAACTTTGCTAACTTAACTTTGCAAGTTAGCTAACATTTCCGTATTTATGATGAAGAAAAATAAAACGAGAAAATAGAAAAGTGCAAATTACATTGTTTGATATGCATGTACAGAGTTGTTGCGAAAGAATTTTTTGCACTCTGTTACTTGGAAATAAATTATGTTTTTATAGTATATTATATAAAGAAATATATCTGTAATGTTGGGTAGGGTGGCTGATTTGGTACATTGCGCGTTGCGTTGTAACGCAACCTTTATCGTTATCGCCTTTTCGTCTTGTCGCTAGCGAAGCACGCCAGACGACGCGTTGTCGTGCGGTGCGATGTCACCCTGTCGTTTGGCTTATCTGCCAATCATTGGATTTGTGTGACATCGCGACAACACGCCGCACGACAACGCGCTGTTTGGCGACATAGTTAGCAACAAGACGAAAGTCCGACAACGCGCCGATGGCGAGCTTTATCCTTTTGTCCCTAGCGCCACCACGACGCTCAAAAGCCAAATCAGCCACCCTTATCAAGGGAGGTAATCACTGGAGTTTGCATAGTTGGGCGCAACGATTTAAAAAAGTATGGTTATCTGTTCGTTCCTCAAAGAATCTCAAATGTCGCATTTTCGATAAAATTGCGATCGCTTTTTAAGATTTACATCCATTTTACGATTTCCTATTACATATTTTAAGGAGAGATGTCGCCCCAGCCTGTGTTATACCCCCGTAACTAACGAGTTTCATATACTATAACTGTTTTATCGCAATAACATTATGTTTTCTTTTTTTTTGTAATAGAAACAAATGAATAAATCGTTAGCTTCATTACAGTTATTTATGATAAGGCAGTTTTTTCAAGTTGTTTTCGGTGCCGCAAAAAATATATGAAATACATCCAATGTTAGAGGCGGATTGTAAACTGTTACCAAGATTGATTCAAGATTAAAGGGCTTTTTTTCAGTATAAATAATTCATTCAGCGGATGTACCTTTTGATTAAATGTGAGAGTAAATTTCATTTTATTAATTATCTTTGTTTATATTTTTCATTGTATTTATATATTTATTTTATTTTATTGATTCCGTTTTTTTTAATTTTATTTCATTTATTTATTTATTTTTTGCTACTGGGAATGGTCGTTACCACTGCCCCATTGGAGCCTCTATGAAAAAAAAAACTGCATTGATATATACAAGGTGCGAAAAGAACTCAACCGGTATATAACAGTCGAGTTTTTTTCCTATATGAATCAATGACCCCCCCCCCCCCGGACGAAACCACACCCCATCTAAAAATGACAAGGTGGACAAAAGTCCCAGTCCATCAAACAATTGTTATTGAGACACATTTCAGTTTAAATCCGGAACTTGATGTATTGAGAAAAGTCAAAATCGGTATGTTTAATTTAACAAATTAATGCAATTGTTTTAAAAGATAATTTACATTAAGATTTAAATTTAAATGTACAAAAGTTCAAATTTGATTTATTGTGCAATATGTATTTATAATTCATTGATGATATGAATGTTTTTATGTTTACTTTATCATATATTGTGCAGTACAAATGTAAATGAATATTTTCAGAGAATCGCTTATCAACGCTTAAAGGAGGCGTATACTTGTTTAGATTTATTTGAAGTATAACCCAAGTTCCCGAACACTGGGCGTGTGAAAAAAGATAGTAATCTGAGTCTGTTCTATAAACCTTAGGGGGCTTTTGTTTGATGGACTGGGGTGGGGGGCTGTTGGGCTTTTGTCCTACCTGTAATTTTGAGGGGGGGGGGCTTTTATCCTATGTGTAAATTTAATGGGGGGGTTTAAATGGGGGAGGGGGGCTTTCGTCCGGGGGGGGGCTTCTAAACCATGCGATAATTTGAATTTGTTGTTAATTAATAACACTATTAAATTATTACATGTTTGATGCAGACCTAATTTAGTTGAAAATTTCAGCTTTTTAACTTATAGGTTATCCTTTTCTTTCGAAATGTTTGTCATCATTCTAAATCCCACCAAATTTTATTTTATTTGTTGAAGTAAATATTCATGACTGAGACGTTACGTACGCACACTCCGGTCTGAATAAAAATTCTTAAGTTTCTATTCTTGTAATATATTGTAGCTTTAAACCGGTAAGGGAAAAATGCAAAATGATAAAGCAAATAAATCGGGTAAAAGCTATGATTATACATTATATCATTAAGTATGCCCATATATTCACTCATGTTAAACACTAAAAGGAAAATTCGATTTCTGATTGGATGGAAGTAATTTTTATCGGTCACCGATATTGGGCTGAATGAGTACATTCAATAAAAATTTTGCTGAATATTTAAAAACTTGAAACCGACTAACCGTGTTTTAGAATTATGTCGGACACATTCGGCGTTATTTTTGCAATACACACCATAAATACAGCTTTTAAACCGCATTACAAATTTTGACTGTATTAAGGTAAAAATGAACAAGGAAATGTACGTAGGATCTAACCGAGTATCCGATATTATGAATTTGCTGACCGTGTTACAATTCTTTATTAGGTAGAAAACTGTATCGAAATTCTGAACCTGTTAAGGGTCACGTTAAGGTGAATGTGCATGACGTTTAGACTTTTTTTTTACATTTATTTAAATCTCATCAAGTGAAGCAAAATCATATTAATAAAATCATATTTGATCTTTAATTTCACTTATAAAACCATACTTTTCCTCTTAGGGGCGGAAATGGACTGATTTTGTTATGCATAGTGAAGTATTTTTTTTTAATAATTAGAAAAACTCGGGAAGAAGTTTATACATTTTCCCAGAAAATGCCTTTAACAAAGTAAACCAGAAAACAAACGCTATATTAGTTTGAATAACGCAATATTTGACTAAATGGATGTTATAAAAAGACATTTTAAATGGTCAAATTCGATAAATAGTATACATTAATTTATTCAATGTTACATGGGAAAACTGGGTGGCGAGTGTAAGTTTCCGTCCTTCAAATGGCTTGGCGAGTGTCGGGAGTGATTGATAAGGCCAAGAAAATCGCAACCTACCTGTTTTCATTGTAAGTTCACACATAAATTTACTTAATCCATTATAATCTATACACATTCTCATTTTGCGATAGACTTTTCAGCTTCCTGGAATTATAATGTTTTCTCTGTTGTATGTTCTCTCTTTTTTTTTTAAAAATATTTCTGGCCCAAATCAATAACGGGCATTTTTATTCTGGCTCCCAACTCTGTCACGTGTTTGTTTTATAGGGTGAAATATGTTATCCGTTCAAAAAGCTCAAATTTTAAATGCGATGAGGTTGCAAATTTATAAAAATAGTACATATCTACACTTATTTGACATTTGACCTCCTACGAGATGCTCTTTCGTGCACAGATTACAGACAATATGGTATTTTTATTTATGTTAAGTGTAAGATTCATATTTCTGATTAAAGCATGAATAATGCATACATACTATAAAACATGCACACTGTTTTGTATGTTGAAAAGACCATTTTTGCATCGTTATATTTTGTAATATGAAATAATGAAGGATTTCTACATGGTCATGTTTTAGTTCTGAATGCTCTTTAATCACGATATTCGTAATAATTATATGTGAATAGATGAGTTGATATGTGCAAATTACATGCATTTTACATATTGTAAAATGGATTTTTATTCAACGGTACATTTAAGAAACATGCAATAAGGCGGTTTCAAGAAAGCGTTTTAAAAGTTCGGAAAATAATAATAAATGATTGGTTTAAATCAACGATTCCCATGAGTTTATTTCGGTCAAAAATATTTTTAGAATCACATGAAAGTACATTTAGTCACTTTATTTTTTATGGCTTATCAGTTAACTCACTTAATTACCGTCTTTTTAAATGACCAACATTTTATACGCTCTCTGCTTTCTTTATTTTAATGAAAGATCAAAATTCCGGTTACTCTGCCACACTGTATACTTTTTAACTCTTTACTGTATTAACCGACAATTATATCGTTCACGTTTTAACCGGGTGTTCATATATAAAAGTCATGTTCCGATAAATTAAATATCTACTTGCCACACTGTCCGACGTTTGCGCATTGTCCGACTAAATATTTATCATTTCCTCGATGTTTTAGAAATGTTCCAAACTTCAAGAACTGAAGAGCATGAATATAATTATAAACCGACTTTACAGGAACAAACACTTAATTTGCTTTAAATTTAGAAAACATTTCGATACAAATGAACATGGATATTTGTAGGGGAGTTAATTCTAAATATATTTAACTTTTTTTTTCTATAGATATTTCTAATTTCATTTTTGGGTTAAAGCATATACGAACGCGCGTTTTCAAAATCCTTAAATCAGTATAATTGTTATAATGTATCCTTATTGTAGCCTTCCTATTCTTTTTGGTTTATCAAATTTCGCTGTTGTGTTGTCGTTCCTCTAAGTATGGAAACAGGTCATTACGAGAGCATAAGATAATTAAAAAGAATATATTCATTCTGTGATTTTGATAACATTTAAAATGAAAGTCGCGTTTTCCTTGACTGTTTTATCTACAATGTCTTGCACTGAATAGACAAGTGTAAGACTATAATGGACTGTGTTTAAAGCCCTAGGACTGAATTGCCTTAAGTTTCGTCTTCTGCCTTGCTTTGTCCGGCCTTTTGTCGGTGAATTTCTTTTAGCTTTTAATTTGCCTTTCTTTAATAACTATTGTTCTGATGAATTGGTTTTTCTTTTTGTGGTAAAAAGGTTTTCCTTCCATATATACCAACATACTCTTTTCTGTGTTTTTTTTTTTATCTTACTTTCTGTAACCAAAGCATGCAATTGTAAGAATTTCATCTGGCGGGGAATCGTTTTATGTACACTGTCTCGTTATTTATGAACATACGGGGGCAAATTATAATATTTTGGTGCACCTATAACATGTTTAAACTTCCCAGTGGTGGATTTGCTACTGGCTGTTCCGAAGCGGCGCCCGTCTGTGTTTGACACTTTTTATAGTTACATGTCCTATGCGGTGACAATTCTTGTTGCCCTCTTATCATTTATCAACAGTAAATATTCGTTTCCCTTTTCCTTTTTTCTTTATTTATCCACTTCTTCAAATTCTTTCCCCGAACACCTCTTCCATTATATCTTGTGCCCTCTCCTATAAATATTTTAGTTCGGTATCCCAATGAGTGTCTTGGTGGTGATCCTATGTGGCTGCATGAGTTTTGTCGGGCCTGCGTTCTGTGAAAGTGGCTTTGCCTTGCTTATCTTGGTTCTAATGATTTTCCAAATAGCCTTCATCGCCTTCTTTCCTTGCTTTTTCAATTTTATTATTTCATTGATACCCCAGTCTCCTTGCTTTTTTAAAGCAGCTCTATGTGCGACTGTTTCTTGCCATTTCTATAGATATCGTCTGCTAGTTTGTGTTTGAGGCACTGGTTGTAGCTAGATACCGTCTGCTAGTTTGTGTTTGAGGCACTGGTTGTAGCTAGATACCGTCTGCTAGTTTGTGTTTGAGGCACTGGTTGTAGCTAGATACCGTCTGCTAGTTTGTGTTTGAGGCACTGGTTGTAGCTAGATACCGTCTGCTAGTTTGTGTTTGAGGCACTGGTTGTAGCTAGCTATCGTGTGGGAGTTCTCTACCCCTTGTTTACTTTATTTTCATATTTATTCATGGCAGAAAATAGTATATTTTTCTGACATAAATGATCTAAATAAAGCATTGTTTGTAAGCAAACTCCCCATACAAAAGAATCTGAAGTTTTATGTAATTCTTGTCAGTTTTGTTAAACTTTCTGTCTGAATATGAATATCATCATAAAAACAATGGATCGAGCATTTTTATTATAAGAATGAAACATCCTATTTCCTACATAATTTACATATTCATATTTACGTTGAAACAATCATCATATTTATGTGTAGATGCGTTGATATTTAAAGATAGGTGTGAAAAGTTTAACAGCATTTCATCAAATACCTAAAAAAAACCATAACTTTATCCTACACAAAGATTTTTAACCGGGTTTGCAAAATGAAATTACATAGAAAATATACTCGCATGAAAAAATAAGTACAATTTAATAGAACATTAACATTTCGTTTATTCGGTTAGTCGGACAAAATGGCGCTACTGTACAATGCGCATTATTAAGGGTATCTTATATATAAACTGATTCCGTGCCTGGTTAGCACTTAGATTCGCCAGCCCTTTGCGGGACAAAAACGTTTTCTTTAACGTTCTTGCGTTGAAAATGACTCAGTAGCAAACTGAAGTAGTGTCTGAGATTTCAAATAGGATACAACAACAATTTAGCTTTTGGCATTGCGAACTTCGAACACTAATTTCGCTGATACATGCACAACATCTTTCAAAGGAAAAAGAGAGATTCATGCTGTTTCTTTAATAATCGATTCAACTTAGTACTATCGTGGTGCGGCGAAATTCAACATGCCTGAAAACAGATCGCCATTTTCTTGCTTTGTGACTTTTGTGGCTGCATTAAAAACGGTTTTCATCTTTTTAATGATGATGATAATGACATGCGTTGTTCACTTCCTTCGTTTAATTCATCGGTGTTGTGGCTTCAGGGCTAAAAAAATAGATCCAACTATTTACGAGGATTGGTTTTCTATCAATCTCGGGTACCAGGCATTTCGCACTATTTTTCGTGATAATCGCATGGATTTGGCGTGTAAGAACAAAGTGAATTCAGATGCTCCGAACATTACGTTGTTCTCTTTAGAAAACAAGGAAATGAAATTATTTGACCTTCAAAAATCAGGCCGTCCATTAATTGTCAACTTTGGTAGCTGTTCCTGATTGCCATTTATGGCTAAATTGCCCGAATATAACAAACTTGTTCAAGAGTTTGCTCAGATTGCTGATTTTGTCACTGTTTACACTGCAGAGGCGCATCCGCTCGACGAATGGGCTTTACTAGATCATGAAAAATTTAGCCGTCTTCAACATAGTACTATTGAGGAAAGAATGTCGTCTGCAAATGTTCTAAAGAGCGAAGGACTTGTGGGAGAGCTGGTTGTAGAGTCAATGGAAAATAGGTCCGCGGATGTATACGCGTCATTACCAGAAAGACTGTATGTTATATTGGATGGAAAAATTGTGTTCAAAGGGGGACTTGGACCATTTGATTATCGACCAGAAGCAGTGCGAAAATGGATCCATGGACATCAAACAATTAAGGACTAAGTTAGTTAATTAGGCAATGTTCTAATATATAGATTGACATTTTTTCAATTTTGCATGAACTTGAAATAAAATTGGTTCAAAATATGATGCTATTGTATTTACAAATGTATATCATAACAAATACTTTCTGTTCTGTAAATCTAATCATGCTGTTTTAGCTTGGTTGAAAATATTGTAACTCATCAAATTCAGATTTTTTTTATTTGTCCGTTTCTTATCGTGCCATTGTATTATATCACGCTAGGCCTGATTAATATTCAACCGAAAATCATGATGAACGCACTTACCAAGTAGTGTTAAATTATTGCATTAAGGCTGCACGCCTCCAGATGAGCCAAAATATTTCAAGAAATTTAATCTTGAGAAAAATATATTAAGATCTTAAGAAAAGTTTAAAGATTCAATATTTTATTTATCTTTTACATGTTATGTACGATTAATGACTGATTTTGCAGGATCAATCACTATAATTCCACTGCGTTGCTAACGCAGTAATAGGTATTTATGTATATTTTGATATCGTTTTGGTAATTTATGTGGATTGTAAGTGCCGTTTGCAATGTGTAAATTACTTTATTTGTTCAATTCACAATATGTTACTTTTAAATACATTTTCAACATTTTCATGAAAATTAGCATGAATCTGGAGGCATGCTGCTTCAAAAAGTTTTTGCATTCATTTTAATGGATCTGTTAAATGGTACCAAATGACATTATTGTTCAAAACAACCACGCATGATGGCATTCTTCGATAAAGTAAAATGAAAAATATTGGAAATTATTTATATATTTTTTTTAAAATGTCGGAAAAGTTTGAACTTTTTATAAAGAATGTTAACAGGTAAAAGCAAGTGTAATATTTTCATCTATTTTTTTTTACCTTTTTCCGGCATTTTTTATTGTGATAACAAATTAAAATTCCCATTTGTTTTCTCTTTAAGTTATATTTTGCTATAGATTTTCATTTTCACTTCAGCGTACGTAGCTTTCATAGTATATACATGTAGTTTAAATTTTTTAAATTATGACGTTCATAATCAATTTAGTGGTAAACTAAACAAAAAGCGACGACTGCTAAGTCCTACTTTATCATGGCTAGTGACTTAAACAATGTCCTAGATTTTTGCCTAAATTGCTGACCTTTTAGTTAAAGCTACCAATATCTAAGTTTATCATGGCTAGTGACTTAAACAATGTCCTAGATTTTTGCCTAAATTGCTGACCTTTTAGTTAAAGCTACCAATATCTAAGTTCATGATTACGGCGAATGATTTTCTTTTTTAATTCCTGTAATTTAGAATACATTGACTGGGATGTAATTTTATTATTCTAAAATAATTAATATATAGTGAACATTACATCCACATTTGGCGCAGGAAGATAAGTTTGAACTTTGGAATTAAAATATTCACATTAAATGTAAATGTATCAGCTATTGAACATTTTTTATTTGGATTTGTCGATTCATATTTTTTATTGTTGTTTACTTTAAAATATCATCATCATTATCATCATCATCGGCATCATTGTATTCAGCACAGAAACATTTTTTTTCTATTTATTTCTTGTTACAATGTATATTTCACGTACTTAAAAGATTTGTTCGAGCGATTCCGACGAAATGATTGGTTGACTGTAAACGGATGTACTCGTTAGTTACCCATGATGCACGCTTGCCTTCGTTTCTGAATAACTCTTTTAAGTTGCAGAAATGTTATCTGTTTAAAAATGTACATGTACATGTATTTAAATATTGCAATAATACATGAAATATGACATGAAATAAAATATGAACAAGCAAATTCGTTGAATTTATATCCTCCGCCGAGTACTGGTTATTATTAACACAACAACTGAAGACATAAGGCTTTATTTATATATTAATCATGGCATAAACAGTAATATTCTTTGAACTTGATAAATATTCAGGGCAATAACAGAGCCATAACTTTGTGTTAAATAGTAAAATCTGGAAATGCTAATGAGATGTATGCATACTACATAACTAATCAAGGGCCCTAACTCTGAGTTAAAGTGTCTGACCGGAACAAGCCGATGATATGCGCATCTCCTCTGGGTATTGAAGGTTCCCATAAAGTTTCGTTGAATTCCAGCCAGTAGTTGCAGAAAAGTAGCGCGGAAACGATTTTTACTCCATATGCATACTGCATAACTAATCAAGGGCCATAACTCTGAGTTAAAGTGTCTGACCGGAACAAGCCGACGATATGCGCATCTCCTCTTGGTATTAAAAGTTCCCATAAAGTTTCGTTGAATTCCAGCCAGTAGTTGCAGAAAAGTAGCGCAGAAACGATTTTTACTCAATATGCATACTGCATAACTAATCAAGGGCCATAACTCTGAGTTAAAGTGTCTGACCGGAACAAGCCGACGATATGCGCATCTCTCTTGGTATTGAAGGTTCCCATAAAGTTTCGTTGAATTCCAGCCAGTAGTTGCAGAGAAGTAGTGCGGAAACGATTTTTACCCTATATTCATACTACATGACTAATCAAGGGCCATAACTCTGAGTTAAAAGGTCTGACCGGAACAAGCCGACGATATGCGCATTTCCTCTTGATATTGATGATTCCCATAAAGTTTCATTGAATTCCAGCCAGTAGTAGCATAGAACTACTCCGGAAACGATTTTTACTCCATATGCATATTGCATAACTAATCAAGGGCCATAACTCTGAGTTAAAGTGTCTGACCGGAACAAGCCGACGATTATGCGCATCTCCTCTTGGTATTGAAGGTTCCCATTAAGTTTCGTTGAATTCAAGCCAGTACTTGCAGCAGAGAAGTAGCGCAGAAACGATTTTTACTCCATATGCATACTGCATAACTAATCAAGGGCCATAACTCTGAGTTAAAGTGTCTGGCCGGAACAAGCCGATGATATGCGCATCTCTCTTGGTATTGAAGGTTCCCATAAAGTTTCTTTGAATTCCAGCCAGTAGTTGCAGAGAAGTAGTGCGGAAACGATTTTTACTCTATATGCATACTACATAACTAATTAAAGGCCATAACTCTGAGTTAAAGTGTCTGACCGGAACAAGCCGACGATATGCGCATCTCCTCTTGATATTGATGATTCCCATAAAGTTTCGTTGAATTCCAGCCAGTAGTTGCAGAGAACTACTCCGGAAACGACTTTTACTCTATATGCATACTACATAACTAATCAAGGGCCATAACTCTCAGTTAAAGGGTCTGACCGGAACAAGCGGACGATGTGCGCATCTCCTGTTGATATTGATGATTCCCATAAAGTTCGTTGAATTCCAGCCAGTAGTTGCAGAGAACTACTCCGGAAACGAAATTCGGACGGACGGATAGACGGACGGACGGACAACGCCAAAACTATATCCCGCTCCCGATTCCATCGGCGGGGGGTAAAAAGTTGTAGAAAAATGATTATATAATTCACTGTCAAAATAACTTTGCAACTGAGTATTTTCTAAATAAAGCAAACGACTATACAAACTCCTCACAGTGATAAACTCCATTGGCATACGTCTGTACTCATAAGGGGAGATCATTGAATAGGGGATTGAAGACTGAACCATTGTTCAACATACCTCACCTGCGAAACTTTAAAGCACATGCTTAATAACAAATACTTCGGTGGCACAGAGATGACATTTGTGTGATTTTATTTTTATCTCGTGCGCACGAGATACTATGTCGTGGCCACGAATTACTAGATCGTGGGAACGAGATAATTAAGTGGTGCGAACGAAATACTATGTCGTGGGAACGAATTACTTAGTCGTGCACACGGAAGCCATTTCGTGGCCACGAGTCACTACGTCGTGGGAACGAGATAATTAAGTAGCAAGATATACTTTATCATGGCCACGAGTTACTTAGTCTTGCTCACGAGATAAGTAAGTCTTGGGCACGAGTTACTATGTGGTGCGAACGAGATAATTAAGTCGTGCAAACGAGATATTAACCAATCAGATAACACTATATAATTATATATATGAATTTTATAAAATTCCTGGTTTAAGGTTTACATGCAACATTAATCTTTGAAAGTACTGAAGGCATTCACTTTAAACTTGATACATGTCTTTAGGATTATATAAGGAGTTGTGGCCCTTTGTGGGGGCCATCCTCAGATAGGGTTTATCAGTAAGCACTTACTAACGGCCTGTTAGTATTGTTCATACGATAACAGTCCTACGCATAAACCCAAGATTTCCAATTTTCCCCCAAAATTTCATATCTCTGGCCAGTGATGAGCATTTAATTATAATTACATGGCTTGTCACAGTATCACTGATAGCAGCACCCTAGAATGTTTTATGGTCCTATCATGTTTCAAGAATGTATAGTTTTAGCTGGAGGATATAGAGAACATTTTAGATATAAGGAAAACTAAGATTTTCATAGATACATTCAAGTTAAAGACTACAAAGACTGGATTACATTAAAAAGAATTTTAATCACTTACAACTCACAATGACAGGGAAACAGTGTTGGGATATAGTAAAAAAATTAATTTTAGAAACAAAAATATTGAATAGGTTTTTTATTTCTAAAATTTCTTTTTACACTATCCCAACACTTGCACTAATGTATAATTACTTTCATGGCAAATGCATATCATGCCTCAGACATTTATATTATCTTTATTTTTTTCTTAAGGAGCAAAATAATGTTTAGTAATAATAATAAAAATAATGGGTTTAAAGCATTATTGATGCTTATCATTCAATTTGATTGAAAAGTAGCTCTGAAGTGAAAAAAAAATTGTAAAAAAGGTAGCAAAATGTAACCAAAGTAGTATTTTGACTTCCATACAAAATACTAAATCACTTTAACTTTACCAATTGAAAAAGAGCAGATAATAGTAAAAATTTGATGACCTTTAAGTTATTGTTAGGAAACCATAACTGGACACCAAAAGTCACAATAGCTGCCAGAGGAGCCAGGACTCAGGACAAAGATAATACTCAGAAATATATGAATTTTCACTAAATCCCATGTTCAAAATTTAATGGAGATAATACTAAAATACAGGAGTTATAAATCTATTCGCACCTGATATAAGTGTTCAGAAACATATTTTTAAGTCCAAATTTAATGCGGAAAATTCTGAGTAAAAAAGGATGATGATTCTGAAAATATTGACGCTAGAGTTATGTAGCTTGTCATGTTATTGTTTAAAGTTAGAAGTAAATTCTTTCATAAATAAAGAAGTAAGAGCAAAATATAAATATATAAAAATAATATATAAAGAAGAGCTGTCACAGAACGTGACAAATGCCCCTAAAGGATTCTAGTTATGAACCACCTATAACATGTTAAGTGTGGTGGTAAAAATTGACAAAGTTCGAACCCCAGCTGAGTGACCTTTAAGTTAGAGAAAGAAACCTTGGTCTTGTTCACAACACATTGTCTTTATATATTTAAAAAAAATGAAACTTTCATGTATATGGAAGTTACAGAGCGGACACAACAACCACCATTTATATGTCTTAAGGGCAACACATCATACATTTATTATAATTTCATATGTGAAATAAAACATATTATCCTTTCATGCATATTAGTTTCAGAGCATACACGGCCATCTCTGCCTATTTGTATATTAACATCAAAATTGAAAGTTTGAACCCCCACAGTGACCTTGACATTAGTCGTAAAAAACCGAGCCTTGTTCGCGACACACCATGCATCTATGGTTATTTCATATATGAAAGAAAAAAATAAAATCCTTTCATGCATATAATATAGAGAAATACAGAAGTTTCAGAGCGGACAGAACCACCACCTTTTATATTTATATAACATAAAAAATGACAAAGTTTAAACCCCAACAATGACCTTGACCTTAGTCGTAGGAACCCGAGTCTTGTTTGCGACACACCTTATACATCTTTGGTTATTTCATATATGAATAAAATTAAAATCCTTTCATGTGTACTGAAGTTTCAGAACGGACAAGACCACCACTGTCTATATGTATAAAGCCGGACGGACTGACAGACGGACGGTTTGATTTTAATATGCCACCCTTCGGGGGCATAATAAACATCTAAGTTCAAAGGGGAAATAATTCTGGAAATATTCATGCTAGAGCTATGAATATTGTCACACATGTATAAGGAACATATATTTTTAAGTTAGAAGTAGATACCTTAAGAAATAAAGAAGTTAGTAAAAAGTAACAATTATTTTGAGGAAAAAAATGAGTTCATGGGGAAATATTCTGGAAAAATATTGGTGCTTAAGTGAACAACATTGTCACATATGATGTAGTTGTTGGTAAGGTACACATATTTGAAAATTTAGGTCAATCCCTTATGATGAAATGAAGCATAGAGTAAAAAATAACATTATTTTATGGAAAATTATATGTTCAAAGGGAAATTGTTCTGTAAATACTTTTTTTTAGTTTAACACCTTATCGCATGATGTGTATGATGATAAGATATACATGTGTACATACAGATGTATAATGAAAATTAATGACCCTTTGGGGCGGGCCAATTTTTATCCCAGGGCTTTGATCGGAATAAACTTGATAGACACTCAGTATAAGATGTTTCATGCCAAATATCTAAGCTCTAGCTCTTTGGATTTTTTAAAAGAAAGGTTTATAATTTTTTTTGGTTGCTATGGCAATCAAAGTTCTGCATGGGATTTTATTCTTTGAACACCTTTGGTAGAGCTTTATGCAAGGTACACTCCTGCAAAGTTTTAACAAATTTGGCTATGTGGTTTAGGAGTACAAGTTGTTTAAATAAATTTTTGACGCACGGACATTGTCCTCAGATGAGCTAATAAAAAAAGTTAGAGATAAAATATTTACTGCACATCTGTAGGCATTAATTTAAAGTATGTACGCTGGCGCGAACTTAAAAACCGAGGTGAGTAGGATAGGTCTACATATACTTTATGTAGTCGAGCTAATAATAAAAATATCACTTACCTGGTCACTTAGTTAAGAGTCTTGCACTTTACAGTAAAAAATTACGTTTTTTTTTGCTTTTGTTTTTTAGCGTTTTTTTTTTTTTTTTTTTTGGGGGGGGGGGGGGGGTAACATGAGTAAAAGTGACACTTAACTATGAAAGTTTATTAATAAAGAAGATGAAGATCACTTATAAAGGTATATCCCAACATATAATTCATTTAGAAGCTAAAATTTATTAGTGATATTAAGTATATTTACAAATAATTCAATAATTGCTAAAGTTCACAATTCACTTGGGCCGCAGTCCCAGAGAACAAAACATCGATAAAAAGTGAGTGTATCTTCAGAAATTTGATCCTTCAACGTTAGATAAGAACACAGAGGACCAATTAATGATGACAAGACTCTCAACAACTCGGTGGACGTGTTAATGGGAGATATACAGTTAATAGTGGTTTACTAGCTGATAAGCCCTTACTGAGATTCAGCAGGCTGGAAGGGTTTATGCGTAGGACTGATAACTTTAGCAGGAATAAGCCCTTGTTTATCTTATATGGTAGGAACATTGCCCATGGCTAGTAGATGACCTACAATGATGTTTGAGGTCATAGTTCAAAGGTCAAGGTAACCATGACACTTCATGGATATCGTTGTCTGATGAATAATTTGAGAAGAAATAAGCCATGGTAAATATAACATAATATGTGTCAATTTATATGTGGCACCGTGACAGACAGATGAAGTAGGGACAGCCTTGTCCCATGGCACATTTCTAGTTAACTAAGATTTTTCAAATATATAGTGAAATCTAAATGGTTAATTATCTCCTGCGCACAACTTAGTAACTCGTGGTTACGACTTAGTTACTCGTGCGCACCACTTAATTATTTCCTACGCATGACTTAATAACTCGTGGCGACGACAAAGTATCTCGTGCGCACCACTTAATTATCTCGTTCCCATGACTAAGTAACTCGTGGCCACGACGAAGTATATCATGCGCACGACTTAGTAACCCGTGCCCACGACATAGTATCTCTTACGCACCACTTTATTATGTCGTTCCAAAAACTAAGTTACTCGTGGCCACGACATAGTATCTCGTCCGCGCCACTTAATTATCTCGTTTCCACGACTTAAAAAGTCATGGCCACGACATAGTATCTCGTGCGCATGACTAAGTAACTCGTGACCACGACGAAGTATATCGTGCGCACGACTTAGCTGCCCGTGCCCACGACATAGTATTTCGTGAGCACCACTTTATTATCTCGATGCCACGACTTAGTTACTCGTGGCCACGACATAGTATCTCGTTCCCACGACTTAATTATCTCGTGCCCACGACTTAACTATCTTAATAATATGGCAACGACTTAGTAACTCGTGGCCACGACATAGAATCTCGTTGTCACGACATAGTATATCGTGCCCACGACTTAATAATCTCGTGGCTACGACTTCGTAACTCGTGGCCACGACCCGACGAGCTAACTATTTCGTGCCCACGACTTAGTAACTCGTGGCCACGACATTGTATCTCGTGCACACAAGATAAATAAAAACACACACATGCCACCTTTGTGTCACCGTAGATTAACGATCTTGTCTTGAATTTCTTAAATTTTAACATTCTTTTATTGATATTCTCATATAAATAGCATGTAGTAACATAGTAGTTAAACAACCCCAACCAAAATTGCAAAAAATTACATATCATTGTTTGTTGTTTATCTCTATCATTCATTTCAGGACACTTGCGATCGTTATAAAGTTTGAATGCTTTTTAATTGGTCATCATATTTCGGCAGTCCGTTCAGGCAATCTTTAACACTTTCCGTACCTGCAATAAATGATACTATATATACAAAGATGATATATACATGTATTTACCTCGCCTGAGAACGAAGTGCTAAGAGGTGAGCTTCTCAAACGACAGTCTGTCCGCCCTCCGTCGTTGTACACAGTTTCTTTAAATATCTCTTAAACTACTTGGCGGGCTTTGTCAAAATTTAAAATTGTTTGTTTGTTTCATTTTACGCCTTTTCCCCAACAGTATTTCAGTCATATAGGCGGGTAGTTTACTAACCATCGTTCCTGGAGAGTTACACCAGTACTAGACTACCTTCTTCGTGCTAAACTACCAAAGCATCTCCCGGGGATCGAACCCACGCCAGAGAGGTTAATTACTGGATTAGAAGTCATCGACTCTATTAACCCCTTGACTAAGACGAATGATACACGGTGCATGGCCCTCTACGAAAGTTATATCGATGATTTCAGTCTTATACATACGATATAGAATTAGTTTCAATATTTTTCCGAAATAATTGTGTAGTACTTCATCAGTTTATTTACTTCCAATAACATTTGCGTAATGCATGTATGTCAATCATTTATGCGTAATCTATATTATCATCTAAAGCTATTGGTTAGTGAATAAATTGAACCCTATAATGGTGTGAATAAAACATAAAATAAACTGTTGTCTTTATTTTGCACAATAAATGTTTGGGCCCGTGATATTCTGTCCGGGCCTATATACTTCTGCCTGGGTTAAGGCCCAAATGGCCTATGATTATGTGAAACCATCTTTATATAGTCATCAATATATGATGTCAATGTTTCCATGTATTATGTTAATCTTTCAATATACGATGTGCATTTTCCAGTATATTATGTGATACCACCCTTATATAGAGTCAAAATACCAGTATATTATGAGAAATCATCCTTATATAGAGTCAACTTAGCAATATGTGATGTAATTGTGTCATTATATGATGCCAATCTTTCATTATAGATGTGCATCAATGAATATATTATGTGGAACAAGCTTTATATAGAGTCATTACGACAGTATATTGGTCGTAGGACAGGGCGGACCGTGAGACAGGGCGGACCATACCAGGGCGGAATTTATGTAAGGACGGTAAGATAATTTATATTAGTTAATTCGTTACTATAGAAAAGCCAAGAAATGTATACATGCATACTGTATCAATTCCCTAAACAGACAGCATCTTTCATTCAGTTAAAAAAAAATATATCAAGTTATCAACCAGGTAAAAGATAACATTGGAAAGACAGATGAACATTGGAAAGAAATGAACTGGTTTTATTGAATACATGGTATTTCTGTATTTCTGATGTCAAATGGCAATATATCCATGCATTGTTCACCTGAATTATGAGGCGTGTTGGTTTACAACTGAAATTAGGTCACTTGAATACGGAATAACTTTTTTTATGTAACAGCATTTACAATACAAAGAAAAGTGTTCTGTCCAATTGAAGCATGATGATATGATGTATCATATGATCAGTAATTATACTCTATATTATTTCCCGTGTCTGTTACACATTTTAGTTTTCAAGGTATAAATTTTAAATGCAGTTCTGTATCAGGAATGTCTCGTTATCTGACAACAGTTCAACTGACTAGTCCATGTGTATGTGTATTCTTGTTACTCGTCTGAAAATAACATCTCCACAAGGTCGGGCTTGGCACATTGTTCCTCTTCTAATCTGTTTGGCTGAAATGATAATTTACTGGTATATAAATCATCGCATGCAAATTGTTTGAAATGCACAACACATGTACAAATGACACATCCAACAAGAAAAATTAAGCTTTGTTTTGAATAAAACAGAGTATTTATGAATTAAACAGATTCAAAACAATAACTCTACTGGAAAAAAATCTTTTAACATGACAAGCTTAACAACATTTCAGACTAGTACTACTAGTTATATGAGAATTGCTGACTGTATGGGTTCAAATCACGTCTGGAGCAAGCTGTTGTTTCCTTTGACAAGAAACTTTACACTTTACACATAGAGCTTAGTACTGGTTGGTTCCAGGAACAGTTTACATGGTTTAGATGTGAGTCTTTATAATACCAGCTAAAATTCTAATTCACACAATTATGGTATTACCACCCTAACGGGCACTATAAGAAACTGAAAAATTTATATCATAGGTCAGACATATACCTTAAAGTACACCTGTTTGCAAAATTTAAACAAACTTTACCGTACTGAAATCGATTTTAAATTCTGTTGTTGTGAAATGAAGTCATACTTTTGGGGGTTTTTTTTTTTTTTTTGATGGGGTTGTTTTCCAAGTTAAACATGTTACAAGTCCTCTTCACATATCCAAATTATTTAATATCCGCGAAATGAAATTTGTGATTTTTATTGCGAGAAATAACCTAGAAACAAAATATTTAAAGATTAAAATACCTGTCCAATTTTCATCAAAGTCGGAACGCTTTTTAATCGTAGATCTTTATCTGTGCGAAAAACATTGTTCTGGTCTTTCCAGCTGAAAATATACATTTAAAATTATGTTTGAAGGCAAAAACTTTCACTCAAGTTAGCAGTGATAAAATTTAATGTATACAAAAAAATATTTCCAATAATAATCATTGTCTACTGTATAATAATGAGTTCTATTTCATAAAAACATGACTGTACACATTTGTACAGAATATAGTAATACAAGTATAAAAATTATTTAACTGTAAGATTTCTAAAAATAATGTACTGGTATGATGAGCATTCCTTCATAGAATGTGTAAGGCAGTTTCGAAATATGGATATAAAATGTATAGAATATTTGTAGTTAATTTTATGGTCTTACGGTGATCTAGTAAGATCTCAGTTTTATGAAAGTTTATCTCTGACCGATGGATCATCATCATGCATACACAAGCAACCAACTGCCAGATTGCCAATATAGATCTTGCAGACAGTCGGCCATGAGACTAAATAACAAAGTCCAAACATTTTGTATTATAACATCTAGAAATTTGATAATGATTTTGTGTAAAAGGGATAGACAGTCCTCATTTTCTGAAATTGGGATGAAGTTTTCCCAGTCTGTAGGATGTAAAAGTAGCTGCAAGAAACGTTTTGGGACTTGTTGGCAAAAATGTGAAGAGTATTATAGGAAGTAAATGAAGAGAGGCAGAGAATATTCATTTAATATAATAAAACATAAAACTATATTACATAACAAATCATATATAAAGAATATTGAATACGTGTAGATTTACTACTAAATTAATTGAACAAGTTGTACAAAATCATATAATACGAGCCTCTGATGAGAATAATACTGTTTGATTCAACAAGTGCAATAAATTTAGTATTGAATCTACACAAATATAATATTTCATTTATTACATATCTAAAATAAGAATGGTTTACAGCTGATGAATGGTCATTTTTCATTTACATGCATATTATTGTAATGCTAACATGAGCAAGCTTTTAACGTTATCTTTGTATATAAGGCAAATGACATCACTTCAAAGTATTATTACATTAGTGTAATATTGTTTTTATTAAATGGATTTATTACACTCTTGCATCACACCTTATGTGATAACATTGTCTTACAATGTCAGAAAAAAACAAAAACACACATCAAACTTACAATGTTCTATCTCCGACACCACAGTGTATGTACACAGAATCTACTGGCAGTTTGGACAAACTACTTTGTACTACAGGATCAGCTGATTAAACAAAAAATAAATCATATTATTAATTAGGTATGTATGTTTAATGAAATCATTAAATGTCAAACTCATGTGTGGGGATAACAAAATAAAGATTTTTATTTTTTTAAGTACAGTGTAAGTAACAATGACCTGACTATACAGGTGGCAAATGCTTATCACTTAGGTTTCAGTAGCACCACGGATTTATATTACATATAAATCCGTGGTAGCACATGGGCTTAAACGCCGCTTTTAAACAATCCCATGACACCTGACTTGACAATTGATATATGTTGGTGTTGTCAATGAAGAAACATTCAACAGGTCAATGTGATAAATTATTTAAGATTTTAAAAGTATATTTTTATTTATAACATGTAACAACTTAGAATACCAATATGGCTAGAAAAGTAACACATTTTTTCGTTTTTATTCCAAATTGAATTGCAGTTTTCAAGCCCTTTTCACGTTAATCATCCATATATATACGGGATTTATTACCTGTAGGACGATTTTGGGCTCTGATGGAAGGCCCTTTTTATTAATTAAAGTTATAGTTTTTTAATCCATTCGTAAAAAAAGTGCAATTTAGGGACGGAAGCTGCTAGGAAACCAATAAGGGCCATAGAAATATTAACATTTTATCATCGGCACTTTTATATTATCGAAGATAAAGATTGCACGATCCGGGTACAAATTCTACTTTCACTTTCATTTTGATCAAGATACAAGCTAATTACTCCCCTTTACATACCCGTTACACAGTCGGGACACCAACTTTTGCCGTCTTCTCCGGGTGATCCAGTAAACAATGCAAATATAGTTTTCCCAGAGTTCTCTTTAACTGCAGTTTTATAAGCGTCATATCCCTGGACATTAATTATTTTTGCCATTGTAATTGTTCAATTCATGTGACACGCCTCCTAAATATTTAGTGAAGAGTGCGATAGTAACCCAAAGATTTATATATGAAACAAACACGCCTGAAACAAAGAGGAAAATGAATAGTCAAAACATTTACAAGTACTGTATCAACTAGAATAACGGTAACTAAATATGTTAAAATAACCCCCAGATGCCTTTAATATTCCTAAAACAAGAGCGACCAGACCTGACCTATCAAATGGAACAAAAACATAGAAAGAGGTGTATAACAAATTTCCAATAAAGTAAAAAAGTACATTAATTAATGTTTCAAACCATGTTCAATTCAGGCATTTTGTAATCATATAATGGGTCAAAATATTTATCATATTTGTGCATTAATAACTTAGTTTTAAAGAATTCAAATACATTTCTAAAAAAAATTAAAGGTCAGTGTCATATTTGTGTAAAAGCATTTGAAGATTTTGACCAGTATTGGTATGTCCAAATATAAATCAAATCCATACAATTATAACAAAGATTTGGCCAATTTTATAAAAATTCAATTTGACTTCAGGGGTCAAGGTCATTAAAAGGTCAAAGCAATGCTTATAAATTGTTCCACTTAATAATTTCATCCTTGGTGGTGGTTTGTCAAAACGTAATTGAAATCAGCCAGTCCAATTAGAAACGCAATTATAGCAATTTTCCTGAACCATCAAGGTAGTTTTAAAGTCAAGGTCATACCTGAACCGTTCCCCATGACAACAAGCTATGTTACAACATGGCAACAAACTATGTTACGTGTTGGTTTGTCCAAGCATAAATCAAATATGTCAATTTATTAAAATTGTGGCCAATTTTAGAAAAAAAACAAACATAATTTTACCAAACAGTCAAGGTCGTGTAAAGGTAAAAGCCAAGTTCAATTTGACCTACTTGAACTTATTTACTTAATTTTTTTCATGCCCAAAAATGAACATAATAGAACATCTAATTATAATAAAGTTACTTGGATACTTTCAGCAAAATTAAATTAAATTACTTGAGTATTATTGTCATAGTAATTTTACGGTCAAACTTGAGTTGCTAAACATGATAGTTTTGTTTTATGCTAAGTGTTGTTTTTTTTTTCCAAGTATGAATCTAAGTCAACCATAAACAAATAAAACTATAGCTAATTTTAGCAAAAAAAAAAAAAAAAATGTTAGGTCCAGGTTATTTAAAGGTCAGAGTCATTAGTTGAATTTGACATACTCAAAGCTTTTATTAAAAGGATTAATGTCCAATTATGAAAACAATAATGCCACTAAAAACAAAGTTCTAGCTAATTTCAGCAAATTAAGAGTCAACCTTGAAGGTCAAGGTCAATTTGAGTCAAGGTCAGTTGCCTTACAAAATGTCCAAGTAGACATCATTAGATTATTCCTTTTATATTAAAATTGGTTGATTCTTACTGGGACACAGGCAACCACATGGACAGGTATAACAAATACAAAATGTATGTGCTGTTATATGTGTATGTATATCTGTTATGATAATCCATGCTAATCCCTTTAAGCATGCCAGTCACAGAAAAGTTCCAAGATATTGATGAGCACTAAATACATCAATTCTAAGGGTACATAACAATATTTGAACTTTTGTTCAACAATTATAAATTATACCAGAATCATCTGCTGGCCTGAATGATATGTAAGGGAGTATAACACAGAATTTTGACACAACAGATTTGACAGTAATGACTAAAATTAACAGTGTGGTTAGGCAGCTTGTCAAAATATCAGTTTGGAACTTTTCACATTACTGTTCAAGGTCTTAATTGGGCCTATTAAAGAACATTGACCTAGTAAATGACATAATATCATTTCTTTGGATATCACTAGTCGTTTACGGAAATTGCATAATACGGTAGTCAATGGCAACCACTTAATTGTTGATGGGCATGAAAGATAACATGTATTCACATTAAGTGTTATGCTATACTGTACATAAAGGACAGTGTTGCCAGCAGGCCCTATTTTAAAGGCACATTCAATCTCAGAAATAAGGATTTTTTTTTCCTTACGACAGGAATGACAAACATCTGCTTAATGGGTTTAAAACATGCATGATGCTTATGAAAATAGCACTGAATATAAAATAAAATGTGATCAAGATAGGAAAATGTAAACAGAGAGATATTTTGACTTGAATACAAAGTATCAAATTAGTGTAACTACTAATCGCCAAAACATTAAACAGGCTCAAGACGAAAAACCTTTGAAAACTGTAATAGGACACACAAATTTAAAAGCTTTTATAAAAGAAAAAGATATTAGAATTTCTGACTGCAGAGGCTTAATGGACCTTTAAGCAAAGAAAAAAATACAGTAAAAAAAAAAGTGTAATATTTAATATCACTTTTATTAAACAATATAAATTGCCAAATGAAAACTGATAATGAGAAAATATACAACAAATAAAATATATATATTTGCACACATGACACATTATTTCATCATCCTTGAGGTCACTTAACTAAAATGACAAATATAAAATAATGTAAATGATCAATTGGAAACTGATAAATGAAAAAAATATACAAAACAAGAGCTGTCGGTAGGACAGCATGCTTGACTATTCTCAGTGCTTGATAGTAAAACAAGAGCTTTGATATTATGTAGATTTTTCTAAGTTCTAAAAGAGCCACAATTCTAACTGTTAGAGTTATGGGTCTTTGATAGTGACCTGTTATGCTCTCAAATAGGTGTTTAAAGATTCAACCCATTTCCTTCAGTAGTATAGGAAATTTCAACTTTTTACGCAAAAACTTAACGAAAGTCTGATACCCGAGGGAGTGCGATAAAAATACTGACTTAAAGCAACATGCCTCCATATTTTAGCTAATTTACATGAAATTTTTTTAAATGTTAAAAAAAGTAAAAAATTGTCAAATAAAGTGAACAAAGTAAGTAATTTACACAAACAGCACTTAAAATCTATGAATATCACCAAAAATATGTCAGAATATGCAAAAATAGCCCTTACTGCATTAATCATGCAGTAGAAAGATGGTGATAAATGCTGCAAAATCAGTCATTATGTGCATATAACATGTAAACGAGTCCTTGAATTGTGATTATTAATATTTTTACCTTTCTTAAAATCTTTAACATTTTTCTCAAGGTTGATTTTTTTAAAAAAATATTTTGGCTCAATCTGGAGGCATGTGGCTTTAAAAAAAACAAAACTTTCATTTGCACACATGATCCATAACTTCAGCGTCCTTGAGGTTACTTAACCCATACTCTGCCTGGACAGAAGTGATAAGCATCTGACACCTGCACTGAGTGAGTCATGACAGTCTGAGACACGGCTCTATACTGTTGGTAGTTATAATTTTATACATGTACTTTCATATTAAAATCCCTGTATCTCTGTGACTGTTCCAAATTAAAAGCTACAAAAATTCTGCAGGTTAAGAATTAAAGTGTAAAGAAAAGTGAATACCTTAATGTAATTCATTTATTTGGCTGGTGTTGGTAACATTGATACAAAAGGTCATGTCGTCACTTTTAGTTTAATTGGCAGAGAAAGACTTCAGATGCCCCTCCATATATTATTTCAAGCACAAGCAGGCACTGACTTCCCATCAGCTAGCTAGATATCTTTCTCAGATGAAAAAATAAAAATTCCTTGACAGGATTCAAACTTAGATGGCAGGGGCAAGTGACTCAGTGATAGAGGCCTTGTGACCACTCAGTCATTGAGGCCCCTGAATACTTAAAAGAAGATATGTCATGTTTATGAGTAAAATGTAAATGTCTGTAAATTCCTGAGTCTGAAGAACATTTAAAAATTAACCATACAAATGAAAAGAAAGTTCAATATAACTCTTATCAATATGCAATACTTCCACATGATATAAATGAAATTTCATTCAGATATTTTTAACTATTTGTTTACATTTTCTTTCCATTTGTTTGAAAGAAGCTGTTGACATACACCAATTCTGGAAAATGTTTTGCTCAAAACCAATCTATAGATTAAATCACAACAAATATCAAAATGTTCAAAGTATGTACAGAGGAATATCAAATTTTAACAGTATAAAAAATGTATCACATTAAATTTTAGAGTCCTCTTCAAGGGCCGTCTTACGCAGTTCTTTTCTTAATAATTTACCAAACACTACATTATAGGGATGTGTAAATATTGTTTTCCTGTCCTTGTTGTCTACCATTGGACGATTTTCATTGGCCCATTTAAATATGCTGCCTTCGAGGTTGAATACTTTAATATTTCCTGATTCTTGTAGCCCTGAAATAGTGAAAACGGTTAGTTGTTGGTTAAATGCAAATACCCTGTAAAAATAACAGCTTTACCTGCTGAATTTGAGTGGACTTGCCCTGCTTTGAGTTTGGAACAGTCCATTTTAAGTTAGAAAGATTTCAATATCAAAATACAATGTGCATGTACTAGGGCTGTAACGAATTACTCAGATATTCTTATATTTGTGATTCAAACCTTGACAATACAGTTCAGGTATTCATTAGTATGAAGGCATTCCATTCATAAATTACAAAGTTATAGTTAATTATAGCAAAATAATGTGAAAATTCAGTAATTTGACCTTCAAGGACTAAGTCTTTAATGGGCCAAGGTCAAATTCAGTATGGTCTTCATGAAGATTACTCCCTAAAGATTGATGTGTCTCAGTATGAATACAATCCATTTATAAACGACAGTAAAGCCAAAATTATTAATTTGAACTTCAAGGTCAATATCATTTATGAGTCAAGGTCAAGTTCAGTTTGACCTCCTTGAAACTTGTCAGTCCCAAAGACTGTTGTGTCCAACCTTAATGAACATAACCCATTCACAAATAACAAAGTATTCAACTTGTAGCAAAAAATCAAACAAAATTCAAAATCTGACCTATAGATCAAGTCATTTATTAAACTAAAGTTCAAGTTCAGTCTGGTTTTCTTGAAGGTTTTGTCCAAGGCGATTTGTGTCTAAGTATGAAGTATGAAGACAATCCTTTAAGAATTCAAAAAATTGTCACGGTTCAGAACTGTTCACTATTTAGGGGAGAAGATGTGTATGCGGCTGGATAGCTCCGTTGGTAGAGCTGCAGTACAGCATCCGTGGCCGAGTGGTTAAGGTTGTTGACTTTAAACCACTCGCCCCTCACCACTGAGGGTTCGAATCCCGACAGGGACTTTGGATTCTTTTATATGAGGAAGCTATCAAGCTAGCTTACGGAATGTCAGTGGTTCTACTCAGGTGCCCGTTTGTGCCTAAAATAATGCACGTAAGGGCACCTGAGGTCTTCCTCCACCAGTAAAGCTGGAACGTCCCCAAATGACCTATACTGTGTCGGTGTGACGTTAAACCCTAACAAACTAACTAACAGTATTCCGAGGGTCCAGGGTTCGAGTCCCGGTCAGGCTGCACATATTTCTCACCCTGTGACAAAATTATGATCAATGGTTAAGTTTGCAGATGGCTGTGGCATCAACTCCATGACTGTTCCAATAGCTAGAAATTTTTCTTTGGAAAAAATAAAGTTAAAAATAAAAGATGGACAAATCTGATAAAGAAATTCAGCAGGCAAAGCTGGTCAGACTGTACTAAAGTGCAGGATGGCCTGGCTCTCAAATAGCAGCAATGAAGATTTGAAATAAGAAAGATAATCACCTTTTGTTTTAATATACCCAGAAATTTTTTGTGCCACAACTGAAGATCTGTATCCAACAGAACAATAGCACACAACAGTGACTTTGTCCTCGGGTGCTGAAAGAAAACAACAAATTCATATGTACAAAGTCATATTTCGAAAATAAAAACAAATAATTACAATATTGAACATATATTTACACAGTAAGTAAAGTGTATAATCATATTGTATGTAATATGTGAACCTGCAATGTGGCAAGCAGTTTCTGAAAAAAAAGAATACTTTAACATTTTCAGTGATAAATTTGACAGTTCAAACTACAGAAAATAGATGACGTATGACGTTATTTCTGCCCAAAACAACAGAAAATCACATGTCACATAATATTTCTATTCAAAATACCTGTAATTTCATTTCACATGTTATATCTGTACAATGAAAAATAACATGACAGTCATGTTACATGACAAAAATTACATGTCAGAAACATGTTTTACTCCACAAACCAACAGAAAAGATGTGCTTTGCCTTAAATTCTTGGGAGCAAGTCTAGAACATAATCTTCCTACCCCTCTGGATACATACATGTAACAGATCATAGTCTAAATGACAAACCTGATTGTAATTCTGGAACGGCTGACATTAAAGTATCAAGATCTGCTTCATAATCAACTCTTCTAGCTCCTGGTATATGACCTATTATATATTCTTCATTAGGTCTTGAATCCTGAAATGCATAAATTGACTTTCCTATACTTCAATGAATGATTTATCAAATCCAGTATTGAAATACCCAGAAATTGAAGATAAAAAAGTTAAATATTAGAAGTTTTAAAAAAGATATTTTGAATAAAAAATGTTTGACTTTTCTCTGAAACAGCTTACTCTTTAGGAAAAATGCATATTTTTTGTTGTTTCATTGTACAACAACAAAAATATTATGTTTCTAATGTAAAATGGCAAGTTTTCCCAAACAATAACTTACTGGTACTTCTTCATGTAAACTCTTCATTGTTTTTATACATATATTTTTTACAGTATAAAGTTAATCTATTGCAGTCAAGCATTAACTATGGCTAGCCTTTACAGTAGTAAGTCTGTGAATTTTACATAAACCCACTAGCTTGGTAGGGCTAATATAATTTGGGTTGGGCCTGTAGAATTTTTCAAGTCACTGGCCTTTCTGGTCTATGAAAAATTAACAGTTGATCACCTACATGTAATTTTCTGAAAATGAAATGAATGAATTTCAAGAAGGAACAACTTTTTTAGTTTAAACATAATTTATTTTTTAGTTCAAGGAAGCTTTAAGGTTATATACATACTCTCTAATCCATTCCTGGAACCAACCAGTACAGGACAATGAGTGTAAAGTTTCTTGCTCAAGGAAGCAATGGTTTTCCCTTGATGGGGTGTGAAAACTTTTTTATCCTTGGTTAATGCTGGGATAAAATTACAAAACTATATGTATTTAATCATTATTCTTGACTTTACTTTCAATAACATTTTTGGGCTTTTTCAGCGATTGAACTTGTACAAATAATGAGAATAAAGATCAACAAGGAAAAGCAACATACTAACCTGAAAGGCTTTTGGCTACATGTACATGTATCTTGCCCTAAAATCTTTGACTACATTTCTAGACCTGATTTTCAACTATAATCGTTGAATTTGAAGATACTTTTTACATCAGATATATATTGCGAACTGCTGCCTACAAAGTATTGGGTAAACAAATGCCCAGTTTTTTATGATTGGGACCAAA
Source organism: Ruditapes philippinarum (assembly GCF_026571515.1). NCBI lineage: Eukaryota > Metazoa > Mollusca > Bivalvia > Venerida > Veneridae > Ruditapes > Ruditapes philippinarum. The sequence goes on from NW_026859218.1 coordinate 101,942, forward strand.
TGGGCATATGTAGCCATAGTTAATTGATTGCAAAAAAAAATTCTTACCAGAATCAAAAGTTTTTCATTCCCCTCCGACACAGCAGATGAGGATTTTAGACATGATTTCATCAAAGTTGACAGCAATTCTGTTGAGATATTTTTGACTGACGGAAATTTCTTCTTGATACCAGCTATTGTCAGCTTCATTCCTAACCCAGGACTTGTAGTTGATGAATCATTATCATTGTTACCATCGGCCATCACAGCTGATATATTCTGCCTTTTAGCTAAAAAGAGTATGTGAACAGTAACACTTGTATACGAGCATACATGTACCATGAACATATGTGTAAAAACAGTGGTGAATCACTTATTTTGAAAGAGGCCTTCCTTAGTGAACAATTTCTTATTATTGCTAGAATTGCTTATTTGGGAAGTAAAAAAGCTGGTGTAAGTTCCAATTTTTGAGAAAACTGCACAATTTTAATTAAAGAAAATTTTAATTGGGAAAAGGACTCTTTTAAAAAGGCCTTAAGAGGCCTCTGCAATATCAGGTGAAAAATCACTGACAGCAATGTAACTAAAATGAAAGAAAAAATATCTGAAAAGTGTTACAGTACAAGGCAATAACACAAAAATTAAATGGCTTGGCATGTTTAAGAGGAAATGAAAACTGAAAAACCTCTCACTGAGATGTTTTTAAATAATATTCTAAATTGCCAAATGATCATGAATTTCAAGCAGAATGCATATTTTCATTTATCAGTGTTCATTCAACAGTTCAACAGTTTCAAGTTATATGTCATATGACGTAAACTGGATTTCAAAATGAGTAGAAATCTGGTTTGATTTTTCGTAACTTTGTTACATGAGTATGAACTTAATGATAAGTAAAAATCACAAAACAATTCTACAATATCAGATCAATTACAGTGCCCTAAATCACAGTGACAGTTGACCGTTATGGTAGTACAAATGGTTAATCTCAATAAAAGGGAAGTAACTTTTACATTACTTTCATACGATATTGAGCATGTGTCAGACGGAAACAAGAAAAGCATTGATGCAAAGCATCAAAGGGCGTCCAAGCAAGAAATGCAGCAGGTGAAGATGAACTAGTAGATATATGATGACAAGATATTCTTTTTAACTTTTCAATGGTTAATTGGTTTTACCAGAATTGTATATCAGTTATGAATGAACGGACAAAAGACATTGTTCATTATTAACTTTGATTGGCATGCTAGAAATTAGAATATTACTTGTTATTTCTTTATGATCGTGGTTATTAATAGCAACGGATATACATTTATACAATCATTTATAATCCATATGTGTAACGCATGATCAACACCACACTTGTGTAATTGTCCCTTATTATGTTATCGCTATTAGCCAAGACCCCCTCTTAAGGTATCTGTTCACACTTAGTAACAATATGACACCGGTTATATTACCATGTTGATCATGTTGAGCATAATTGTTTATTATACAATAATTGTAATATCTATTTTAATAAAAAATACAGATTTTATGAATATTGTTTTCTTTTCTTTTTGTGTTTTGTGTGCTATTTTAATACTGAGTTTTTATGTTTTTACTACGATTTTAAGAATTCATTTGTCATATTGACCGACGATTATAAGTCAAAACTTAACTGGAAAAGTCAGTAAATGATTATGGTTAATCTTTCAATATATAACATTGTTTATTCTTAAACCATATACATGTACATTTGTATTTTTTAAATTATCAATCAGTTGAATAATTCATAAAATCTCATTTGCAAATTTGAATAATTCCTCGGCATCTTTACTAAACACGAATAACAAATTAAATGAAATGTTTCAAAGTTTATACACAGACACTTGGGGTTTGGAGCTCAAAACGCCTTTAAAATCCAAATAAAATGCATATTTGTCAATCCCAGTTCAATATCTATAATAATACAATATATAATAATATAATAATATGTATATGTATATGTATTATCATAGATGTTGAAATATGATTTTTTTTCAAAACGGCTTATATTAAGTTTTTTTGATATATATGATCAGTACATGTGCTGGGATTGACAAATATGCATTTTATTTGGATTTTATAGCCGTTTTGAGCTCCAAACCCAAAGTGTCTGTGAACCGGGAGAGACCCGACAATAAACGTGTAGAACTATTTGCCGGTCACTAGTAAATCCCGGTCAAAAGTCACTCAAAATAGACATGGAGAGACCGGGAATTACCGATAGGAGTACAACCCTCTATAAATAAATTTTCGGAATATTTAGGTCATCAACTCATCATTCTATTATAAATGTACAACAATAACATATCATAATAACCCAATGTGGGCTACAAAATGATAAATAAAAATACCCCGAAGAGCGCGATTTATTTACGGAAAAGGTTATTTCATTTGAAAGTGTTTGCATTGCGAAATTCTCCAGATCGCTATTCATTGTACATATCGCGACATTTCATTTTAAATTATATATATATATTTCTTTATTTCCTCCAGTTTTGAAGAGTACATACATTTACAATACAGTTCTTACAAAAAGTACATAAATCATTACATGTACATAAATGTATGACTGACAAACATATGAATACATGTATAATTATATTAATGTAACAAATATTGAATAAACACAGAATTTATAAATAATATAAATAAGGTAAATACTTATTTAACATAGAAACAATATATACATATGAGGAAGCAAACGAAATTGAAATATTGTATTCAGCGCTTAAGATTCTTATTGGAGCGAAACAAAAGTATCTTGGGAGGATATACAATATAGATGTACCTGTAACAATGGTTAATGTAACAAATATTGAATAAACACAGAATTGATAAATAATATAAATAAGGTAAATAATCATTTAACATAGAAAAAATATATACACCTGAGGAAGCAAACGGAAGTTTTGAGATATTGTATTCAGCAATATATCCTCTTGCTAAAGATTCTTATCAAAACGAAACAAAAGTATCTTGGGAAGATATACAATATAGATGTACCTGTAACAACGCTTAATACATGTACTTATAACGAAATAAAACAAATACATATATTTCACATTTACAGCCAGTTCATCGACTATACACATTTGATGAAAGCTTTGAAACTACGTACACTCTTTTGTTGTTGTTGTATTAGGTTTATTTTAGCTCGGCGCCGGAAATTCCATATGTCCGAGATCTCAGCGTCCATGCCGGTCCACTCTAGAAGTCTCATCGGGGACGTCTTTTTCATGCCGATCTTCCTAAGTCCTGTACTTCGTTCGATGGAGGAAAGACAATACCGGAAAAGCATCAAGTTCCGTGACGGCTGCAAACAGGCGGTTGACATAAAACGGCTCTTGTTAGCGCCACCCTCCAGAGTTAGTCACGACAGGTCAACCAATCACCTCTGGTACTTGAGATGATTTGACCTTGACCTGCCGTCTGCCTTCTCCGCGACGTGCACGCCTCTGGAGGGATTTGGAGAAGACGTACACTATAGTCTCGTCGCTTAGATAAAAAGATGTAAAACCACGAAACATTTCAATGATCTGCAGGTCAGGAGAATTAATCAAGCACCCACATACCGATCGGAATGATCGGCTTTTATTATGGCCGACTAAATGGCTCGAGAAGTTGCTGTCGCCCTTTCTCATTCCATAAGGGGCGCCGCGCTTCGGCGCGGACGCCAATAAATTGCATAATCAAAGCACTGAAAGTGTTGTATGCGATAAACTTGTTGTTGAGATAATGAAAGCTTTTCAATATGCATGATCAAGTGATCATCAATATGCATATATTACATGATTCAAGTGTGCTGTTGGTCTGGCATTAATTGGGGACAGAAAGGATAAATTGATTATATAATTAACAAAATATTCCAGATTTTAAGTTTTTATTGGAGATTGTGTATCAAAATTTTCTATAAAATTAAAAACGAAATTACCAAATGATGAACATGCATAACAAAACATGACTAACAAAACGACTAAAAAAATAAACGCATTTAAACAGAACAGAACAAAAATACATGAATAAATATATACCAAACCAAAGTCCTAATTAGACTTATAACACAACCTCTTGAAGTTTACCACAACCTCTTGTAATTATGATGGGCCTATTGTTTTCAGTAATTGGCTTGACAAAATTTTCTGGCTTATAATCATAAAATAGTTGCTTATGTTTAACAGTTGAATCTGTTTTAAGATTTTTTAGATATGATGCAGGTTTAAAATTAAAATATTTTATGTATAGGTTAAGGTTTATTAGTTCGTATTTACAAAAATAAATTGGTAAGGCGTGGCAATTTATTTTTGTAAATACGTACTAATAAATTTTAACCTGCTTAAACCTGTTTTAAATTATTTTTTATAAACAGTCGATTAACTGACTGATTAACAGTTTGCCGATTTACCAAAGTAAATGTGTTAAGATTCATTTGAAATACTGCGATCCTATTGGACAAAAAATAATTTCAAACACTAAGGATGTTTGAAAGGCATCTTTGATGACGGTTTACCAGATAACTTATTTTCAGACATACAGTGCTTAAAAATAATCAAAACTTATTCTAAACTTATTACTTTAATAAGTCATAAAACAGTGCAATGTAAAAATTGTAACCAGTGTCTTAATTGACAGCAGAAAACAAACAGACAGAGATCGTTTAAAAGTTGTATTTGTGTGAGACAAATTAGATTAAAGATGAACAAGAGCCACCGCCGGGCGGGGGCAACGCTCGCCTATTTTTCACTTTTTCTAAAAGCAAACAAATGTAAGGTTAAAAACTTTAAAGAAATCTTTAAAAAGAAAATTAAACAAAAAAATAGTTTTTAAACTTTGTAATTTTAATAGGTCGGTCTATTTAAACTGTTGTTTTGTCATTTCCATAAATAAATGACAAAGTTTAGAAAATGTTAGCAAAATTCAATCATTCGACCTTGACGGTTAAAGTCATTTATAGGTCAAGGTTATATCTAAATTATTCAACATTTCCGTCTGGTCACAGGTGTTGTTTTGTACACGTATGAATAAAATCAGCACATACATATCAAAGTTATGACAATTAAACAAAATAATCATTTGACCTTGACAGTCAATGTCATTTAAAACTCACGATCAATTTAATTTTCTATACTTAAGGATTTGTACGAAGGGTTATTTTGTCCAAGTATAATAATTCATTAATAAATTACAAAGTTATTATAGCACAAATCAGTAAAAATTCAATGATACGACATTCAATGTCTAGGTCATACATGAGTCAAGGTCAATTGGAGTTTGATATACATAAAGTCTTATCCCAAAGGATGTTGTTTCTAAATATAAAGTTAATCAATTTATAAATAAAAAGTTAAATCCTGTTATAGGGAAAAAAACCCAAGAGAATCACAATAATTCGACCGTGACGGTCAAGGTCCATTAAAGGTCAATGTCTAAATTTGCACGCGTACACCGACTGTGACACACCGTGGTCATTATATCTGTAACGATAACGTAGAAACGCCGGATATGACGCAATATAGCTGAAACGGCCAGCACGGTAACTGGTAACCGGCGTAACAAAAGTACTGCGTTATTTATTTCATCCGGGGTCTTTCAAATAGTTTAAAATCCCTATGTTACGTTACGGCATGAACAAGGTGTTATAGTCATGGGACATGCCTAAGAGAATCAATTAGCAAAAAAAAGACAAATTCACACCTAGTAAAACTTAGGATAAATTCGGCTAGGCGTTGAAAAGAAAAGTACTCATTGCTGCTGTAGATCTATACTGTGATACCAAACACCTGGAAATATAAATTTTCTGCAATATCATGTTTTCTCATCTACGCTATTTACATTAATGCAGATTGCTGTGCACTATCTCAGACTATCTATGTAAACAGTCTCTTCCCATTTTGTATAATCTGAGATTTAAAATATATGAGTAAGTCCCAGGTATAATCATAGAACTACATTTGATGTGGTAATTTATTTAAATATCTGGTATAATATAATTATGATCAGGGTGTTTCAAATTCTATTTGAAAAAAAAACCCTGATATAACTTTTGTATTTGAACAACAACAACAACAAAAAGAACAACAACAACGAAAAGCATTTAATTGTTTTGTATTTAAAGGTGCACATTTTTTTAACATAGCTATATAGTGACTGTTTTAGCATACTTAAATTTGGAAGAAAAATGTGCAGTTCAGCACGCCAGCAAACATTTAACATTATATGCTACTACATAGATGCCACTAGATATAATTTCCAACTCTGACAGTATTACCTGAAGGGACAATATTCACCAATCTGACTGGCGTACAACTTGAATTTTGTATATTCTTGTGCAGTGCAGCAACGAACACTTCGCCGATTGCCGATTACCAATTGTCCTTATACCTGTTCAACGGAAAGGACTGAAACATTGGGAGTTGCGATGTTTTGATTAACTGAGCGTTTGTTTCTACGGAATGGGAATTCCTGTCTTATTTAACAATGACGAATCTATACATTAATTTCGGATAACATCTTGTCTTAGCTTACAGGCATCTTGCTAGGAATTTCAAAATCTTTCTCACACAATAAACATCGGTAGATTATTTTAACAGAAAACTAGCTGGAATGAAAATAAAATTTCTTATACAATAATAAGATGCCTCAGATTTCGAATGAAGATATCCGTATGCTGTTTGAGGAGTGTTTATTTCTGTAGGGGACGTGGGCGGATATATTTATATTAACAAACACTTCGTCTTCCTGTCTTATTGTTCTCAATCTAATTGCTGATTTCCTGCTCACAAATTTATTAATCGTCAGTAAATTAAAGCAATAATTATAACAATAATAATAATATATTATATAATTATATAAATAATCAGTGAGAGAAAAAAATGGATATGAACGGAAAATGGAAATTGGTATCCGCAGAAAATATACCCGAAATCTGCGATGTTTTAGGTATGAACGTTTTTCATCATTTTCAATAGATGACAATAATTAGATAATTAGATGGTGATAACTCATCAGTGACTATATCTAGAATAACCAAATAGTCAATGAAAAAGGGTAATAATTGTTAATACTGTTAATGTATAAATCTTCAAAATATCTTAATATATAAATAACTCCTTAGTTACAACAATTTATAATTAAGATTAAGTATGTTTATGTTTTTCAAAGCAGAATGCCTCCAGATTCACGAACATTTTTGAAATGTATATAAAAGTACAATACTGTATAGTGAACAAAGAACATTTAACATGTTTTAAAGCCAATATTTAAACATTATAAAACGCATATCTTTTCTTTCTAAACTAAAGAATTAAATATTTATTCATTTCTGAGACATAAGTGTTCAGCAAGTATAAAGTAGGGTTCACACAATTGTCAAACGCCAATTTTTCAATTTAAAATCAATCTTATCACTGTCTATAGATATGAATCCAATTCCAATCTATTCGGGTTTTCATTCTAAAAAAATCGGTTCCTGTACTATTTTGTACCTCAAACATTGTATCACATACATACATGACAGGGACAACTGCTGAGAACAAGGATTTGGCAATAAAGTTGATGAGTCTAGGAAGTAACGGCACCCAATATATAAATATTGACGGGGACAACGTGTCTATCATATATAATATTCCCGGAAAGACGATAAAAATCGACACCAAGATGGGTCAACCAGTTGACATGCCATTTTTCGATGGACGAATGTTGTATGTGGCTTAACATTACATATATATCGTGCGTGCGTACGCGTGAATAAATGCCTGCGTGTTCAGCGTGCGCATGTTTGCGTGTTCCTATTATTTTGTTACTTTTTTCTGCTCAAGCTAGAGGGATGCTTTTTAATGATTAAGTGGTCTATCTTGGAGTTAATTATTTTCAACGTCTGCTTACTTTCTCTACTATTTTTGAGTTATATCATCCGAGATTAATATTCATTAATTAATTTATTCTTATCAGCTTTAGTTCAGCATGAATTTGGTCATTCTCCAGTTTAAATACAAGATGCAGTTGAAAAGAAAATATGAATACAATGTACATTTGATATATTCGCATATATAATAAAATCGAAGATAGAACATTTTATTTTTTTTGTATTAATTTCAGTGCGTATTTAGTGTAGATGGTGATAAACTTGTAGAGAATCAAACAGGGGCGTTTGAAGCTGTAAATATTCGTTACAGGCAAGGGAGTCAACTCGTGTTGGTATGTAAGATTTATAGATTTTTATTATTTGAAGGCTTTTGAGGAAGATTATTTCTTTCCTCTGTTTAATAGAAAGGGACGCATCAGTTCTAATTAAGTGCCTCTGCATGAACATTATTCACAAAGAACTGCTCACTACATGAACATTATTAATTGAGCACGTGCACTGTTCACTACATGAATGTTGTTCACTAAGCACTATATAATCACTAAACACTCCATGAAAATTATTCACTGAGCACTACCCACTAAATATATATGAATAATATCCACCGAGCACTGTTAACTGCATAAATATGTTTCACAGGGCACTGTTCATAAATAATGTTCGCTGAGTCACTTAGTCAAACCACCGATCACTAGATGTATGATTCTCTAAGCACCATACGTACACTTTATGAACATTATCTACAGAGCAAGACCAATGCATAATTATTAATTACTCAACCCGGTTCGCTGCATGAGTAATAAACCATACAGCAATGTTCACTTCATGAATGTTGTTATGAACATTATTTATGTAAGCACTACCCACTGCATGAACATTTTTCACTAAACTATATTTAATGAAAGAACGATTTTTACTGCTAACTATATATGCACAACACGCACGCAATTCACTCGGCACTACTCGTAGCACTGGGCATACTGTTTGTTGGGAATAAACTGCAGTGCGCAAAAATAATAGAAATTTTAAGGAATTGCGAATCCCTCCGTAACCTTATTGTTGTAGCTGTTGTAGATCTAGTACAAAATAATCCGTCATTGAGAGCAAATACGGCAAAATTATTTTTCGCGTGGCAATAATTGATCAGATGAAGTTAATTAAATATATATCGAATATACATCGAGCATTGCACATATCGATAAATATCGGCATCAACCCCGTATATCTTCTTCTTTTTTTTAAAGATTGTCTTTTTTATCTGTTTCAGAAAATGACGGCGAAAGGCGTCACAACCACTAGAGTATATGATAAAGAATAACAGGCAGCATACTGTTTTCAAACATGTATTCTATATTGTTCAATGGAAATTGATTTCTTACCAAATATTTGAATTTAAACATTTCAGTGACTAAAATGAACAGTTCATATTTCTATTAAAAGTGTTGAAATGTTTAAGTGGCATTTTCGTATAATTAATTCCCTTTACCACCATCATCACCATTTTTTTTTTACTTAAAGATTAACATATTAACAAAGAACAGTAGTCTCAATTATCTTTATTACTTTTTCTATGTTTTTTCTACTTAAATGCAGACTCAAACTTTTCTCAACTTTTACATAGACTTTCATTATTTGAAAGACCAGGTTTTGTACTATAAATTTGGAAAGAAGCCATCAACGTTTCGTCTTTGAGCTGTTACTGAGCATTTGTTTATAATTATTCTTCGTATATTATTATGATAATGATTAAAGATCTATACAACAATTCATCATGTGTTTATTATATTTTGATAAAAGTGAATGATCTACAAGTGATGAATTCACTGATGAAGTACAGCATAAATTATTATATAAATTTAATGTGCGCCACGATTTTTTATAAAAGTATATAAATAAATTAATAAAAATTCGATCCCCGTCTCTCAAAGAATTGTGGATTAAACCTTAAAAACTAATCATTTTGCACCTTGCATGTTCACGAACCTGTTGTTAAATCTTAAATGTAGATTTATTTTTAGTTGCACTATATTCCTTAACTTTAAGCCTGCCAGCAGCATAATGACTGTACGCAAACGACAAGTACAGACAAAGATTAGGAAGAAAATGCATGCCGTCTGGGCATGGTCTGCCAAGTTCACTATTTAGTCGGTATATATGTTAAAAAAAATCCCTTAATTGTGGTCTGGACTCACAGTGCCTGAAATATAATAAATACATACAAAAAGACAGACAGACGGACAGACAGACAGACTGGATACAATAGAGCCTTAAAATCTTGTTTGAAATGTCCAAACTTCTGGTCCTGATCTGCATGCATTTGAAACATCATAAAATATAGAAATAGTGTAATATTTGTTGAAATTATCATGCAAAATTTCAGCCTGAAATCAAAATAAAAATAATTAAAATAATTATAAAATAAACTACAACATAGAACTAATTGGTCCAATGACCATAAGATAAAAAAAGTTCTTATTCATGGTCCGAAATGTCTATCACGGTTTGATATATACCAAAATCTGGTCCAAAATGATTAAAACTCTGTTCCGAATTAATTGTCTGGTCCGAAATGTCAATTACAAGTTATTTTAAACATTATATCAAAGTTATGCACTTTAATGATCAGTTACTAGTAATATGTATGTTACTAAAATATGTAAATTAATAAGAATCGCAAATAAAACATTTATTACATCATGTCAATGTACACGTGTTATATATTTTATTACTCTATTTAAAATGAATTTCAATTTAATAGGACAAAAATTATTTTCCAATTTTAATTTTGATATAAAACATACGAGCAACAGGTTTTTCATATAAGACTATATTTTGATTTTAGGCACAGGGACTTTTTATTCAGCCTGATAATTGATCAGTACCCCATGCCTTATAGATATCATATATCCTGATACAAATACAAAGTGTGTTTTGTGATCGTTGGTACACATGTGTCATAAGAAATCTTTAAAATGTGACGATTTTTTTAAACAAAATTGTATGCCCGAAGTCAATCAATTATGAATAGTGGAGAAAATTGAAAAAACAAAAGTTAATGGACAGTTCGCGGTATATCAAAACTTTAAGATTGTAAAAAAATTGAGTGTGCTGAGAATTTAAAAGACAATTTGTTTATGTCTCGTATAAGAGGGTGGCTTTACATAAAAAGTTTATCCCTCACAGAGGTAATACTTAAAAAAAAGAAAAGAAGAACATGGACATATTAATATCTAGTAACGTTTTTATTAGAGCATGGACCGCATTGATGATACGGGACGAGTTGTTGATGGGACGAGTTAACCACGGGACGAGTTGACGAGGGCACGAGTTGATCTGACCTCCGGTGAGAACAGTTACGTCCCCTTTGGCCAACAGCTTTAACGTTCTTCAAATTCAAAAGGTGTGTAAATTATTTGATATTTTATTTTCGTCTTCCGTTAGAGCTTATCTAAATATTGTTATCACTTTTCATAATGTTTATTGATTATGATAATAATTAATCATAACTGAAGAAAATAACAGTCTCAAAAGGTTTCTACTTTCGATTTCGAATTTGACTTGACACGCATTAACCATAGCTTAAGGTCTTCAGCGTACCCGTTTATATACTATGACATGACGTGAACGCTGAAGATAACCCCGTAGGGAAAGTCCACCAATAATCGTGCCAGGAATCTGACACGCTCGTATTTATTCATCGAACATGCCATGAAGTAAAGTAAAGCATACCTTGATAAAACTATATATAATCTGTTGATAAGCCAAGGATGGACAAATAAAAATCTTATTAGGAACATAAACTACCTAATAGTTTCCGACAGGTAAAAATTTCGGCACTTGGCCGCCATATTGCCAAAATGTTTGACCACGTGATTACGAGATTGACCTTTATGAACCCATGTGCCTCAAATATTTTTGTACATAACTTTTTTTAAAGATATTGAAAAAGGTGATTTACTGACTTTTATATTCAATAAAATCATATTAAAGTACTGAAAAATTTATGAAAATAAATAAAAACATTATCTTGAATAAAAATATTGAAATCATGTCAACAAAATGTTCTAAATATAGTACACGACTCTATTCAAATCTGTTCCCGCGAATGACGTCATACGAGGTCTCGCGTGGCACCTGAATGTCATGGCCGACTGTAGTCGGCATAAATTGATGTTTTACAGTTAAATAGGCAATTTTAATGACGGTATAAATATTTTGATACTTTAATTGGTATAGAATGATATTAAAATAATTGTTTTATCGTAATATGCACAAGAATTGATTCGGTCAAGTGTATTTGCAAGTGAAAAACAAGAATAAATCAACTAATGTTATTCTGGTTAGGTTTCGTAACGGGTCTAATCCAAAACTTTAATGCCGCATTGATGAAAAACAAAAATGTTAAAGAGCGGCTTATAAAGTTTTGGAAGCCAGAACTACATTAACCACAGACATTTCATGACAATTTCACTGTATTTAATGTTTATTTAATGTTTGTTTCATAAACGAACTCCACGTGGATCATATTTAAAGAAGTGTTATTAAGATTTTCTTGAATGTTGGTGCTTTAAGTGTGGTGATCATTAATCGGATAGGATGTAATTTTCGGATATCATTATATTTTGTTATCATAATGCAACAAGATCTATCTTTAACGTTTAAATGAATGTTTAAATTCATATTTTATTTCATGTTAATTCATATTAATGTTAATTCATATTTTGCAATCTTATTAAATGTATTAAGACTTGATCGTAAACGGTATTGTTTTTCATATACTGTATGTAAAAATTGTTTAAAAACAAGAGTTTTATGGTTTAAACAGATGTCCCATTTGTGTTTAAATATTACAAATATATCAATAGAGTGTTTACAGGGACGTATCGCTTTGGGGGTTGGTCTGACTAACCCCAACCTATGAAATTATGATATTTTAGGCAGTTTTTTAAACGTTGTAAAAATAGCGGAAAACAAATTTTATGATCAAGACATTGACCAGGTCGTAAAAATGTGCAAAAATATTTTGACATACAGTTTGCAAAAAAAGGACATTATGATTATGTATACAAGTGCAGATCAGGAAGGGGAGACACACACATAACCCTAACCAATAATACATGTATTAGACATTATACCGGCTTATTTCAACGTCCCGTAGTAGTGTATACATACACGTAATATATACGTTGAAATATGTTTTTCCTGTCAAAAACTGCTTAATTACGTTTTATTGATATACTTATTTTCCTGTCCGAAACTAAATAATATTTTGTGAAAATAAATGATACTTATTCCACTTAGTGACTTATTTCTAAAAGATTCAATTTCAAATACAACCAAAAAGGTTTTAATATATTCATTTTAACTTTTCAGATTTTCGGTCTTAATTTGTATTGTTTTGGAAAAGAATGGCAACTTCAAGTACTGATGTGAGTGAATCTTCAGACATCGTTCACGAGTTCGCATGTAAACCTTGTTCTGATGATGGCAAAAACATTGACGGTGTGAATTTCTGCGCTGAGTGCCAGACTTACTTCTGTCATGCATGCGTTCAATTCCACAACAAATGCTTCAAAACTCACACAATCTACAATAAATCTGGAGTTAAATCAGGCAAGCTCCAGTTTGAGCAGACACAAAGCGGTTTAGCATGTGATAAACATGCAGGATACCCAATTCAAATGTACTGTAGAGAACATGATACTGTGTGTTGTGCTGTTTGTATAGCTGTTGATCACAGGTGAGAGTTTAATTACATTATTTATTTATTATACATGTATTTCTGAATATGTAAAATGGGTATTTTTAGTACATGCAAATTAGATACAAAGTCTGGAAAATGTTCTAAGAAGTGTGCTATAACTTATTAATATTCTTTTCATTGGTTAGAATAAATTTGATTATATTTTGATTTCTTTATTAATACTCAAGTACAACATCTTTAACTAACAGTATATGTGTATATTATGTACTTTAAATTTTATTTTACTAAGTTTTCAACCATTTGTCGATTGTTTTTATATACATGTAGCTTGATTGATAAATTGAGTATTAAACCAACACTTATTTATTAGCCTCTACCTCCTTTACAAAAATCATGTCCAGCCAAAATAACTTTCTCAATCCTCAAATTACCTTGAAATTACATGCACCGTTATCTATAAATACAATGTATCGTATATATTAAACCTTATAAACTTTTTAGTATATTCGGTGACAGAGTAAGTTGTCACAAATGTTTTCATAAAAGTTTGATTCAAATTATTCTTTTCATTTAAGGTTGTGCAAGAGTGCTGACTTCATCCCAAAGCTGGCAAAAGAAATCTTGAATGGACGGGACAGAAATGATCTGAAGACATCGCTAGAAGGGATTCGGAAACAGCTGAATTCCATGAAGGCTAAAAGGTTACAGCAGATAAAAGATGTGGGTGAAGAAAAAGATGAAAACTTGAAAGAAATTGTCAAGATGAAGGAACAGATCATTGCCAAAGTGGAAGAGTTGGAACGAAATTCTGTCCAACAAGTCCAGAAGAAACATGACAAAATCGTTAGAGCTATAAAGACTGACATAGACTCAATAGATGTGAAACTGAATGCCGTTCAGAGCAATATTGAAAAGGTTAATGCATTCAAGGGAGACAATGAAGCTAATTTGTTTGTAGTTCTGAATAAAGCACATGAGGTAGAAGTAAGTAGTAGTAGTTTCATTGATGAGAATGGTAAAGGGGAGTATAACAAAATTGATTTTGTAGTCAATCAAGATATTGCAACCTTTGTAGGTAAGATAGATGCTTTTGGTAATGTCAAAGGTGATGAAGACAGGGAAAAAGGTCATACAGTAGCCACTTATTCTCAGATACATGTAGCTGAAGCATCAATTGTTAGTCAAGTTTCTGTTAAAGGAAAAGACAGTTGTATATTAGATAATGGCCAGATTATTATTCTTGTAAATGAAGGTCTTATTAGACTTGATAGAACTTATAAGTTGTTAGATAAATGTTATTTGAGTAGGGCCTGGCATTTATGCCAGGTCGGACCAACTGAGATAGCTGCTTTGGATGATGAAAAGAAATTTACATTTGTTGATGCTGGAAAATCATTATTAATCAGTCGGTCTTTTTGTATGTATAGCAATAAGGATGATATGAAGAAGCGGTACCCAGTAAATCCACCATGGGAATTGTATAAAGTACAATGTTTTGGTTTAACAGTTTCAAATAAAAAACTATTTGTGTGTGATGTATTGACATACCGGAAATACATTAACCACTCTTACATATTCAGTTATAAGTTTGGTTTTTCAGTTTATGATCTGAAAGGTTCTTATATTGAAACACATATATTCCTGTCTGATGAAGAAGCTGATATAGGAATTATTCATGCAACTTTCAGCTCTTATAACTCTTGCATGTACATTTCTACCAGTAAAAAGGGTCTCTTAGTCTCTGACACGATTAACAAGACATTGTCAAAGGTTACACACGAGAGACTTCTAAATGCTTATTGTGTCTGTGAGGGAAGAAATGGTCAATTCTTTGTTTGTGGTCGGGACTCACACAATATATTTCTAGTAGATAGAAAGAATAACACAATGGAAGAAATCTTAGGTAGTATGAATGGAATTTTAGACCCTACTTCTGTGATGTATATAAAACAAGAAAATCGCCTCTTGGTCACAAGTGCATCTCAAGATGTCAAAGTGTATCAGTTAAAATAGGGAGCCAAACATATGATGAGTCTGATAAAGAAAAGTTAAGAGTTCATTAGATTTTGAAATTAGTGTATAAAATCAAATACACTACCACATACAGGAATTTCATAAGATCTCATTTAGTTGTTTATTACTGCCTCAGTGTCATGTTCTTACTACAACCTAGTGAAGTTCCAATTATATGGGAGAGGGGGCAATTGTCCACATTTGCATTTTCACTGATGTATGTGGGTTGGGGGAGCAAACGTCCTTGACTGTTTTAGATATTATGTTATGATAGTTCAAGGTTTGGCTGTATTGTATATTATGTTATGATAATTCAAGGCTTGACTGTATTGTATATTATGTTATGATAGTTCAAGGTTTGGCTGTATTGTATATTATGTTATGATAGTTCAAGATTTGACTGTTTTTTATATTATGTTATGATAGTTCAAGGTTTGGCTGTATTGTATATTATGTTATGATAGTTAAAGATTTGGCTGTATTGTATATTATGTTACGATAGTTCAAGATTTGACTGTATTGTATATTATGTTATGATAGTTCAAGATTTGAATGTATTGTATATTATGTTATGATAGTTCAAGATTTGACTGTATTGTATATTATGTTATGATAATTCAAGGCTTGACTGTATTGTATATTATGTTATGATAGTTCAAGGTTTGACTGCATTGTATATTATGTTATGATAGTTCAAGATTTGACTGTTTTATATATTATTTTATGATAGTTCAAGGTTTGGCTGTATTGTATATTATGTTATGATAGTTCAAGGTTTGACTGTATTGTAATTTTATGTTATGATAGTTCAAGGTTTTGCTGTATTGTATATTATGTTATGATTGTTCAAGGTTTGACTGTATTGTATATTATGTTATGATAGTTCAAGGTTTGACTGTATTGTATATTATGTTATGATAGTTCAAGGTTTGGCTGTTTTATATATTATGTTATGATAATTGAAGGTCTCGCTGTACTGAATTTATGCTATGATAATTCATGGTTTGACTGTATTACATATAATGTTTTGTTATTTCAAGGTTTGACTGTATTGTATTGTATATTATGTTATGATATTTCAAGATTTGACTGTATTGTATATAATGTAATGATAATTCAAGGTCTCGCTGTACTGAATTTATGCTATGATAATTCATGGTTTGACTGTATTACATATAATGTTTTGTTATTTCAAGGTTTGACTGTATTGTATTGTATATTATGTAATGATATTTCAAGATTTGACTGTATTGTATATTATGTTATGATAATTCAAGTTTTTGACTGTATTGTTAAAAATGTTATGAAAATTAAAGTTTTGATGTTTTAAAATTTTATATAATTAAAGGTTTTGATGTTTTATAATAAAAGGTTTTGTTGTTTTAAAATCGGGGTTTGTGTATTATTTTTGTTTTTTCTTTCCTTTTGCCGGTTGTGGGGCGTTCTGAAAATTGAAAAATTGAATAAAAATTTTGAAAAAAATGAAAATAAAACTTTGATTTGAAAAATTTTATTGAAAAGGCTTTATTTATATTTCCCAAAAGGGAAATGATGTTTTTTTAAAATAAAAATTTAAAAGAAATTGGAAATTTTAAACTTTTTTTTAATGCTTTTTTTTAAGCAAAAAAATACATGCAGTATAGGATTAACGGAGTTGGTAGTTTTTTTGCAACCGCAGCATCTGCAATGCAGTGGCATATAGCAGTTCACCAGTGTGTGTGTTTGTCTGTTATAAAGATTATATAGTGAACTTAAAAAATCTTCTCCTAAAAAACAGTACCTCCAAAAGTTCCAAACTTGGACGTATTGATCCTTGGGCGAAGGGCTTGCAAATTATTTAAAGAATTTTATTTTATCCCATGCAGAAATCTGGTTACCATGGCGACCCCCCCCCCCCCAAAAAAAAAAAAAAAAAAAATATGAGAAAAATTAAAAACATCTTCTTGTAAAGACCCACAAGGCCTAGAGCTTAGATATTTTGCATAAGGCCTTGCCTTACCCTATTGAACCTCTACCAAGATTGTTCAAATTATAGTCCTCGTGTCAATTGGCCCTGCCTGGGGGTCATTGATTTCAATATGTACATATAGTTAAAACTTACAAATCTTCTTGTCTGAAGGTACAAGGCTTAGGAGCTTTTATAATATATTAATTTAAAGGTCCTCAGTTATTTAACCAAAGGTTATTCAAATTTTGCCCCTAAAGTTCAAATTGGCTGAGCCCCCGGGTTCATGGTTTTCCTTATATGCATTTAGTAAAAATAATAAAAAGATCAACAAGGAAGGCGGGGCCGTCAATGAATAAAGTTTGTAATCAATTATAGCCCTGGGGTAAAAAATTTTCATTATGTACATATAAAGTACAAAACCTTAAGAAATCTTTATTGTCTTACGGGAGACAACTTATATTAGAAAATGGCTTTTATGTTTATGTTATGCATTTTCCTGTAAAAAAATTTCAATAGCTGGGAGTAAGTCTAAAGGCCTGACCTCTAGCAAGAGGGAACTGTTTTGTTTTTTAGAGATATTTATTTGAAAAGACTGGAGGTTCAAGCACTCAAGTTTGAGGATATTGCAGATATTTATAATTTATTCAGTTAAAGGAAAATTATGGTTTTTAAAATTATGCCGTCTTTGTGTTTTTTTTTCGGTTTTAAAGGGATGGGGAGACCCGATGTTTCCCCAACCCTTTATTATTTCTGTACGAAAATTTTCTCAATTTGAACCCCCAACGTTCCCCTAAGGTAGCGGATTTGGTTCCCCCATGACAGAAACCCCCAAATTTCTGGCGGTTTCGAACCCCCGTGGTAAGGGCAAAATGGGGTTTTAAATTTGGCGGCAAATTTTTAACCACTCCGGGAAAATACGCTCCAGGTTTTAAATTTTTTTTCGCCCCCTTTTTGGGGAGTGGCTCTAGGGTTTTCCTGGGCAGTCCAAAATTTTCCCCTACTATTTTCCCTAAATTATTTTTTCCGATTCCCGTTGTTGAAAA
Organism: Ruditapes philippinarum; assembly: GCF_026571515.1. NCBI lineage: Eukaryota > Metazoa > Mollusca > Bivalvia > Venerida > Veneridae > Ruditapes > Ruditapes philippinarum. The sequence continues at coordinate 120,516 of NW_026859218.1, forward strand.
TCAAGTGTAATTGCTTTTTCAGTAGTCCCCCAAACAAATGCATTTTTTAAAAGGTCGTTTTCCCTTAAAAAAATGGGGGTCCCTCAAGAAAAAAAGCGGCGATTTTTCGCCCTATTGTTTGCCGGTTCTGTCCGTCCCAAATTTTTGGCCTTTCCCCTAGGGCTTCGGAATGACTTTTTATGAACTTATAATGTTTTTAATTTGGGATTTTATGAATAAAATCCCGGGGGCGTTCCCAAATTTCAAGGGTGTCAAATAAGTAGTATTTTATTTCAAAAAAAACCCGGGTTTTTTCGGTTTACTCCCCCCGTAAAATGTGCGTGGAAAAAATCGTTTTTCAATTTTCCTAGATTTGCCCCATGTTTATTCATGGGGGCTAAATATTTATCTGTGTTTATATACACTGTCACATAAACCAAAATTTATTGTACAATGGGGAATTTATAAAAAAAAATAAACCGATTAATTTTACTTGAAGAGAAAAAACAATTTTATAAATTAATTGTCAAAAAAAAATATCCTCAGCCGTTCATTGCGTTGTACTCATCGTGAATTTGTGTCGTTTTCCACGTTGCCCTTGGCAGTTTATTTGTGTTGTTCTCCGTGTTGCCCCACCGTTAATTTGTGTTTCTCCACAGTTACTTGTTTGTTGCCCTCGGCATTTGATTTGTGTTGTTTTTTGTCGTTTGTGTTGCTGTTAATTTACACTGCCCTCCGCCATTGACTATTTTCCATATGATGCTATTTATTTATTTATTTTGTTTGTTGTTATTGTTCTCCTCCACCGTCTGTTGTCTTCGGCCGTTTGTTGTATGCAGTCTTTCGTAAACATGCTTTAGCTAGCCTGCGCCGTTTATTTGTGCCGACAACCGAGAAAATTGAAAAATAATGTTTATGGAGACATACATGAAATAGTTCGCAGTATATAAAAAATTAAGAGTGTAAAAAATTGAGTGTGCTGAGAATTTAAAAGACAATTTGTTAATGTCTCGTATATGAGGGTGGCTTTACATAAAACGTGTAGCAGATTTTGTTTGCATTTTCACTCGACACTAGCGTGCTACATATCAGTCAAATTCTTTCAGAGGTCCGTTGAGTATTTTGTATTTAAACACTGTTGTCCCAGACTTATTGGGGGCAGCCCTCGTATGTGTTACCTGTATGATACTCTGTGATGTAACATTAGTTATCTTATAGTGATAAGTTGACCAAAAATGTGACTAGTAAACAGGTCCAGGGAGATATTTTTTAGCTTTAAATACTGAAAACCGTTTTCTGCTATTTATAAATCACTCTATCATTTTTAGATAATGTTCATATACAAGTATTTTATGTTCTAAGTCCAATTTTAGGAAACAAATACAATTTTACTCTAAATGAAACTAATCAATGCAGCATATAATAAGTTCTTGTTTTATAAAATGGGGGTTAAACAAAATGTGTGATTAAATTTGGGGTTTATGTTATTTTATGGTTATGACCGGGCTCTATACTCGGCAAGAAAAAAATGGGCCCAAAAGCCCAATTTTTTAATTTTAAAAATTAAACCAAAAGACTGGATTTCATTTAAAAAAAATCGATTTCCCGTAACCCTTTTGTTTCTCAAAAAAAAAATTTACATTTCTAATGACAGGTAAACTCCGAGAAAAAGGGTTTACAATAAAATTGATTTAGGCCCGGAAGTAACCCTCACCCAAAATATAAAAATGAGGGGATAACGTTTTTTTAAATGTATAAATCCCGGAAAAAACAAAAAAACGAACCCCGTTGTTTTTGGTTTTTGTGGAGTTGAAAATGGTTTTTCTATTATTGGGGGCGTCACGAGGTAAAAAAATGGGGGTGTTGTTGAAAGTGGTGTTTTTTGTGTTATTAAATTTTTTTTTTGTTTGCTTTTTTTTTTTTTGCTCGACTTTTTTTTTTGAAAAAAAAGTAGAGGTATTGTTATAGTCGGGTCGGCGTTGCCGTTGCCAATGCCGTTGCCGTTTGCCATTGCCGTTGCCGTTGCCGTCCGCAAACTTGTACCTGGATCATAATTTTTTTTATTTCTTGGTGTATTGTCTTCATACTTGGCCACAACAACCCTTGGAAAAGACCTTTCAGTAGACCACACTAACCTTGACCTTCATCCATAAATGACCTTGACCTTCAAGGTTAAAAGTCCAATGTTTGCTTGTTCATGCTGTTATTGGTTGAAACTTTGTTTTTTTTTTGGATGGATTGTCTTCAAACTTGAACATAATAATTTTCAAGGATATCCCTTAAAAATAACCAGCCAGACCTTGACCTTCACTCATAAATGACCTTGAGTTTGAAGGTCAAATTATTGAAATTTTCATTTTTTTGGCTATTATTTGGGTGAAATTTTGTTATTTTTGATGGATTTTCTTTAAAATTTTAACATAATTTTCTTCAGGGGTTTTCCCCTTAAAAAAAACTAGACGGGGCCTTTACCTTCCCCTAAAGCCTTGATTTAAAGGGCAAATTATTGAAAAAATTTTATTTTTTTTGGGTTTATTGGCTGGGTTTCTTTTTTTATTTTTGAAAAGTATTGTTTTAAATTTAACATTAATTTTTTTTTTCAAAAATAAATTTTTTTTTTAAAAAAAATTTCCCAAAAACCTTGACCCTTACTCATTAATGTTTCTTTAAGGGTTTAAAATTTTTGTTTTCATTGTTTTTTGGGGAATGACTGTAATTTGTTTATTGAAAGGGTTTTTATTTTAAAAAAATTTTGGAAAATTGTTGTTTTAAACCCCCAAAATTTGTTTGGGTCTTTCATGACCTTGACCTTGAAGGTTAAATTACTGAATTTTCATCAACAACAAGAACAACAACTTCTATTTTTAGAAATTGCGTAATGTTTATATTGATAGAATTGCGTAATGTTTCTATTTATGGAAATTGTGTAATGTTTCTATTTATGGAAATTGCGTAATGTTTCTATTTATGGAAATTGCGTAATGTTTCTATTTTTAGAAATTGCATAATGTTTCTATTTTTAGAAATTGCGTAATGTTTCTATTTTAAGAAATTGCATAATGTTTCTATTTTAAGAAATTGCGTAATGTTTCTTTTTTAAGAAATTGCGTAATGTTTCTATTTTTTAGAAATTGCGAAATGTTTCTATTTTTAGTAATTGCGTAATGTTTATATTTTTAGAAATTGCGTAATGTTTCTATTTTTAGTAATTGCGTAATGTTTCTATTTTTAGAAATTGCGTAATGTTTCTTTTTTTAAAAATTGATGTTTCTATTTTTATAAATTGCGTAATGTTGCTATTTTTAGAAATTGCGTAATGTTTCTATTTTTAGTAATTGCGTAATGTTTCTATTTTAGTAATTGCGTAATGTTTCTATTTTTAGAAATTGATGTTTCTATTTTTTAGAAATTTCGTAATGTTTTCTATTTTTAGAAATTGCGCGTAATGTTTCTATTTTAAGAAAATTGCGTAATGTTTCTATTTTTAGAAATTGCGTAATGTTTCTATTTTTAGTAATTGCGTAATGTTTCTATTTTTATATTAGTAATTGCGTAATGTTTCTATTTTTAGAAATTGCGTAATGTTTCTATTTTAAGAAATTGCGTAATGTTTCTATTTTTAGTAATTGCGTAATGTTTCTATTTTAAGAAATTGCGTAATGTTTCTATTTTTTAGAAATTGCGTAATGTTTCTATTTTTAGTAATTGCGTAATGTTTCTATTTTTAGAAATTGCGTAATGTTTTCTTTTTTAAAAATTGATGTTTCTATTTTTATAAATTGCGTAATGTTGCTATTTTTATAAATTGCGTTAATGTTTCTATTTTTAGTAATTGCGTAATGTTTCTATTTTTAGTAATTGCGTAATGTTTCTATTTTTAGAAATTGATGTTTCTATTTTTAGAAATTTCGTAATGTTTCTATTTTTAGAAATTGCGTAATGTTTCTATTTTAAGAAATTGCGTAATGGTTTCTATTTTTTTTAGAAATTGCGTAATGTTTCTATTTTTAGTAATTGCGTAATGTTTCTATTTTTATATTAGTAATTGCGTAATGTTTCTATTTTTAGAAATTGCGTAATGGTTTCTATTTTAAGAAATTGCGTAATGTTTCTATTTTTAGTAATTGCGTAATGTTTCTATTTTTAGAAATTGCGTAATGTTTCTATTTTAAGAAATTGCGTAATGTTTCTATTTTTAGAATTGCGTAATGTTTCCTATTTTAGTAATTGCGTAATGTTTCTATTTTTATATTAGTAATTGCGTAATGTTTCTATTTTTAGAAATTGCGTAATGTTTCTATTTTAAGAAATTGCGTAATGTTTCTATTTTTAGTAATTGCGTAATGTTTCTTTTTTTAGAAATTGCGTAATGTTTCTATTTTTAAAAAATGATGATTCTATTTTTAGAAATTGCGTAATATTTCTATTTTTAGAAATTGCTTTCTATTTTTAGAAATTGCGTAATGTTTCTATTTTTAGAAATTGCGTAATGTGTCTATTTTAGAAATTGCGTAATGTTCCTATTTTTAGAAATTGCGTAATGTTCTAGAAATTGCGTAATGTTTCTATTTTTAGAAATTGCGTAATCTTTCTATTTTTAGAAATTGCGTAATCTTTCTATTTTTAGAAATTGCGTAATAGCGTAATTTTTCTATTTTTAGTAATTGCGTAATGTTTCTATTTTTAGTAATTGCGTAATGTTTCTATTTTTAGAAATTGCGTAATCTTTCTATTTTTAGAAATTGATGTTTTTATTTTTTCAGAAATTGCGTTATGTTTCTATTTTTAGAAATTGCGTAATGTTTCTATTTTTAGAAATTGCGTAATGTTTCTATTTTTAAAAAATGATGATTCTATTTTTAGAAATTGCGTAATATTTCTATTTTTAGAAATTGCTTTCTATTTTTGAAATTCCGTAATGTTTCTATTTTTAGAAATTGCGTAATGTTTCTATTTTAGAAATTGCGTAATGTTCCTATTTTTAGAAATTGCGTAATGTTTCTAGAAATTGCGTAATGTTTCTATTTTTAGAAATTGCGTAATCTTTCTATTTTTAGAAATTGCGTAATCTTTCTATTTTTAGAAATTGCGTAATAGCCTAATTTTTCTATTTTTAGTAATTGCGTAATGTTTCTATTTTTAGTAATTGCGTAATGTTTCTATTTTTAGAAATTGCGTAATCTTTCTATTTTTAGAAATTGATGTTTTTATTTTTTCAGAAATTGCGTTATGTTTCTATTTTTAGAAATTGCGTAATGTTTCTATATTTAGTAATTGCGTAATGTTTCTATTTTTAGAAATTGATGTTTCTATTTTTAGAAATTGATGTTTCTATTTTTAGAAATTGCATAAAGTTTCTATTTTTAGAAATTGCGTAATGTTGCTATTTTTAGAAATTGCGTAATGTTTCTATTTTTAGAAAATGCGTGTTTCTATTTATAGAATTGCGTGTTTCTATTCATATATATATACAAAATAGATAAACAAAACTAATGTGAAAAGACAGACCAACTAAATTTATAAAAAGGAAACGTTAAGATATGTTCAAACCTTTCTATGTTTGCGTTTAGAAAAAGTAAAAAGTCGAGCGTTGCCCCCGCCCGGCGGTGGCTCTTGTTATTTCTGCTCCAGAGGGATGCTTTAAATGAGTAAGTACTCTATCTTTGGGTTGATTATGTTCAATGTCTCCTTTCTTTCTCTGCTATTTTTCATTTATATGATATGCGAGAATAAAATTCATTATTTAGTTTATTCTTATCAGAATGAATTTGGTATTTTTCCAGTTTAAATACAAGATGCAGTTGAAGAGAAAATATAAATACAATGTACATTTGATATATGCGTATATATAATTAAATCGAAGATTAAACTTCTTGATTTTTTTGCATTATTTTCAGTGTGTATTTAGTGTAGATGGCGATAAACTTGTAGAGAATCAAACAGGGGCGTTTGAAGATCAACTTCTTTTGGTATGTAAGATTTATAGATTTGATATTGAAGGCCTATGCATTACCAATTTATCATCCTTAAAGACAAATCACCTGTTTGTTAAAATGGGAATCTGATTTTGTCATTTCTTCTATATCCCAGTAACTAAGGGGACTATTTCTTTCCTTTGTTTAATAGAAGAGGACGCATCACATAAAATGCCATTGCATAGTCATTATTCACGAAGAACTGCTCATTGCATGGCCATTATTAACTGAGCACTGTTCACTATATGTTTTTCACTAAGCACTCTAATGTATGAATAATTTTCACCAGCAAGTTAGCGCTTACTGCATAAATATATTTCACAGGGCATTGTTCATGAATGTTGTTCACAAAGTCAATTAGTCAAACTTCCGTCCATTAGATGTGTGGTTCTCTAAGCACCATACACTTTATGAAAATTATTTACCGAACAAGACCAACTGCATTTAATTTAATATTAATTACTCAACCCGGTTCGCTGCATGAGCATCATCCACCTAGCAGTGTTCACTTCATACATATTGTACACTGAGCACAAACCTCTGCATTAATAAATTAACTGCGTACACTTCATTCACTGAGCAGCTACTATAAATGAAAGAACGATTTTTACTGCTTACTATTACTGCACGCACGCAATTCACTCGAAACTACTCGTAGCACTGGACATACTGTTTGTTTGGGAATAAACTACTGTACGAAAATAACATAAAAGAAATTTCAAGGAGTCGCGAATCCCTCCGTTACCTTATTGTTGAATAAATCTAGTACAAAACAATCTGTCGTTGAGAGCAAATTAGGCAAACATATTTTTCGTGTGACAATTTCTGATTAGATGAAGATATATATTGAGCATTGCACGTATATCAATATATTCGATTATATCAAAAAAGAATAACAAGCAGCATACTGTTTTCATACATGTATTCTGTATGTTCAATGGAAATATATTTCTTACCAAATATATGAATTTAAACATTTCAGTGACTAAAATGAACTGTTCATATTTCTATTAAGAGTGTTGAAATGTTTAAGTGGAATTTTCGTATAATAAATTCCCTTTACAATCATCATCACCAAATTTTTTTGACTTAAAAATTTACATATTAACAAAAAACAGTAGTCTCAATTATCTTTATGACTTTTTCTATATTATTTCTACTTAAATGTAGACTCAAACTTTTCTTAACTTTTACATGGACTTTCATTATTTGAAAGACCAGGTTTTGTACTATAAAATTGGAAAGAAACCAACCAACGTTTCGTCTTTGAGCTGTTGCTAAGCATTTGTTTATAATTATTCTTCGTATATTATGATAATGATTAAAGATCTATACAACAATTCATCATGTGTTTATTATATTTTGATAAAAGTGGATGATACCAATTGATCTACAAGTGATGAAGTACAGCATAAATCATTATATAGATTTAATGTGCGCCACGATTTTCCATAAAAGTATATAAATAAATAAATAAAAATTCGATCCCCGTTTCTCAAAAAATTATGGATTAACCCTTAAAAACTGATCATTTTGCACCTTCAGGTTCACGAACTTTTTGTTAAATCATGAATGTAGATTTATTTTTAGTTGCACTATATTCCTTCAGCAGCATAATGGCTATACGCAAACGACAAGTGCAGACAAAGATTAGTAAGAAAATGCGTGCCGTCTGACCATGGTCTGCTAGTTTACTATTTAGTCGGTATATATGTTAAACATTTTCCCTTGTGGTCTGTACTCACAGTGCCTGAAAGGACGATTGGACTTGAATAAATACATACAAAAAGACAGACGGACAGACAGACAGACTGGATACAATAGAGCCTTAATTGCTGGCATAAATATAACAAGCCGAGTGCTAGCGCCCCGGGGTAATATTTATATCATTTAGACTATATATTCTACCGTACATATATCTCATCAGCAGCTTGTATAAATAATATATATTCTGCTACAATGTATTATAAATATTTTCCTTGCTCATTAAAACAACTGTAATATATGCTTGTCAGATTTTTTTAAAATCTTGTTTGAAATGTCCAAACTTCTGGTCTTGATTTGCCTGCATTTGGAACATCATAAAATATGTTAGACCACAGCTGTTTTCTCTCGGCCAATCAGATAGGCTTAAAAGTGTTTGATATGTCCCACACATCACAGTCAAGTGTTTGATATAACTACATGTATCTTGTTTGTATTCAACTGAAAGGAAAAACCGTTATGTGCACGCTTTATGAGGGGAACATTTCTATGTATATTTTAAAGTAAATAGTGTAATTCCCTTCTTAAAAACAAACAGATAGCAATAGTCCTTTGACCAATTTATTTCGACATTTCATCATTTTACAAGAATAATTACTGTATTTGTTAATAAGAAAAAAACTAGCAATAATGATGTGAAATGCGTTTATCTATCTATTCAAATCTATATAATGTTATAATTATATGTATCTAAATTTTACGACGGCTTTTGTGCTAATATTTTCAGGCACTGTGATTTCAATAAAATTAATTGCATCCTGAATTATGCCATGCACCCTCTTAATAGCATACACTGTAGATGTACATACATTTACTGGTTTGGGAAGACGGGATTTCACTGGTGGGCAAGGGGGTGGAGTTTCCGAACGGTGACTGGGCTGCGGTTGCAACGCTAAGGAAATTCTATGCTTTAAGGCTTCAGAGGGACGTTTGTTATATTTTTTCAGTTCATGAATGAAGTAAATCAAAGTGCTGCAGCACTGAATGCGACGGACATGCAACTGGAGAGACATTAAGGCTTCTTTTAGAAAAAAAAAAAAAAAAAAAAAAAAAAAAACACAAAATATATAACAGAGAAAATTTGTTCCATACTAATTCGAGATTTGTAGAGCAATATATTTTGTGTCCCAAATTGATATAATTCAGATTTTCGATTTCAAGCACTTAAATACAGAATGAAATTTATGCCTAAAAACTCTGGTCAAACTTGTAAATCAGTGTCCTTATCGATTTATTCTAAGAAATGATATGTAAATAGAAAAAAAAATATCAACGAAATATTTCTAGAATAAATCCAGGCAAATAAACTTCAAACATAATACATTATACATTTGAGAATGATATTTAGAATTGCTTCGTGTTATATCATAGTGGGCATACAGACAATAAAATATAAGTCATTTGTATTTTTATTTCTCTTGGATATGTCTCATTAAAAAAAATTGGTTAAAATCATCAGCAATTAATAGTGTATTTCTTAGATTTTTTTTTATTTACAAGGTAAAGATATAGAGGCCAGAGCACATCGTTTTTATTTTAATTTAAATGTCACTTAAGCACTACAGTGTTTAGTTGTCCTTTTCAACTTCACACTAAATTCCATTTTCAACTAGTTTGCTTCTTACAATTGTATAGCATTTCTAAAAGTATTGCATTACAATCCGCTGGTTTATTAATTACATGTTTAATGTGTACTTCCTAATCGCCTGTCCAAAAATCAGAACAGGTGAAGCAGAATCTATTTTTAGAATAGCGAAGGTTAACTCATATCATGACCTAGTAAAATATGTAAACAAACCACAAGAATCGGAAGTAGAACTGATATTATAACTTCCTTACCATGAAAGACTACATGGCGGTAAAGTGTCTTACATGCATTTTCAAAAATAGATATTTATACTAACCATTGTACTGTATCTAATATATTAATAACTGCTGAATATTCAGCTATACCCGCGGTATGAGTCACGAAAATAGTTCTTCTTTTATTAATGCGCGAGTTATCCTAGAGTCACGAAAAACTTTTGATTTGTTAATAATAATGTTTTGTATAATGTAGAAATATTTATTTCCTACTAATAATGTCTTGGAACTCAGAGGTTACACCTTTATTGTAGTATAATTTGCTGTCCTACTTTTTCGACAGCGGTAAATCGTTTCAGCAGTAATTTGCATATTGCGCAATAATACTACGGGACTACAACGTTTTTATCAATAATATACGTTCATATTTTAACTTGGATAACTTAATTTGAAATTGAAAAGGCTTAATATGGAAGACATTAAGATATCCAGACAAAGTATGGGAGTTTTGAAGGATCAAATTCATGTACTATTTCTTGGGCTGTTAATTGGTTTAGGACACATTGCGCGATAGTAGCCAACGAAATCCCATGTGTAGATGACTTAGCTCTGAACGCGCCTGAGGGCGCGTCCGTCGCAAAAAAACAATGAAGGATGTATATAAAGCATACAATAAATAAACGAATCTATACGTCAAGTAAAAAATTTTCAACTTCAGCCGGACAACCAATAAATATGCTGAACCCTAGGGTTGTTTAAGCATTAAGGAAAACGTTTAATAAAAGTTACCTGCCCGTTTCTCCAACAAGCCCACTCATCGCCCATGATTTCTATCTAAGAGTACATTACGGTAAGCAGTCTTGCTTCCAAGCGCAGTGTACGGTGTTATGTCATTAAACCATTTAAATGATAACAACAATATCTCCCAAGTTGCGAAATTATAATGTTATCACATTCAGAAATGTTAAATTCTTCCCAATTTTCTTCTGAGTGCACCTTTGCGATAGAATGTGAAATCTATCTATCATTCAATAGATTGTGTATTCAGTAAAAAACTTATGAAAGAACATGAATTATGCCATTTTCTCGTGCATTTTTTTTGCCTACAATAAGGCCATATAGATTGAATAAGAAATATTTGGATATCCCTATGTAATTCTCGGAGAAAAAAAACCCGTTACACATGTTAAATCTTCACCTTAACCAGAGAAAACTATCGGTGGTCTAAGTCAGATAGATCGCTCGTACAAGTCGAACTTAATGGTCCAATGACCATAAGATAAAAAACATAGAACTTAATGGTCCAATGACCATAAGATAAAAAAAAGTTCTTATTCATGGTTCGAAATGTCTATCACGGTCTGATATATACCAAAATCTGGTCCAAAATGATTAAAACTCTGTTCCGATTTAATTGTCTGGTCCGAAATGTCAATTACAAGTTATTTTAAAAATTATGTAATAGTTATAGTACATGAAACGAGTTAGTTACGAGGGTATAACACTGGCTGGGGCGGCATCAAGGGGTGTTTCTGCTAAAAAAAATTGCGAGGCCGTTAGGCCGAGACAATTTTTTTTGCAGAAACATCCCGAGATGTCGCCCCAGCCAGTGTTATACCCCCGTAACTAATTCGTTTCGTGTACTATAACTGTTTTATCGCAATGGCATAACGTTTTCTTTTTTTGTAATAGAAACAAATAAATAAATTAATCGTTAGCTACATTACAGAACAGAACAGAACAGAACAGAACAGAAATTTTATTTGAATCTAACTTGAACATTTACAGTTCATCGTTACATACAACAAATTTTACAGTTATTTATCGTCAGGCAGTTTTTCCAGCTGTCGCGAAAAAAATAAACAAAAGACATCCAATATAAGAGGCGGATTTTATACTGTTACCAAGATTGATTTAAGATTAAAGGGCTTTTTTCAGTGGAAATAATTCATTCAGCGGATGTACCTTTTGATTAAATGAGAGTAAATTTCATTTCATTAATTATCTTTGTTTATATTTTTCATTGGATTTATATATTTATTTCATTTTATGTTATTGATTTCATTTTTTTATTTTATGTTTTTTTGCTACTGGGAATGGTCGTTTCCACTGTCCCATTGGAGCCTCTATGAAAAAACTGTATTGATATATACAAGGTGCGAAAAAATCTCGACCGATATATAACAGTCGAGTTTTTTTCCTATATGAATCAATGAAAAAACTGTACTGTTATATATCATTACAGTTTTGAAATGCTCATTGAAGTGTACTGAGTATAATGGGTTATAAGAACAAAGGAAAAGTTCCAAACCATGCGATAAATTAAAGTAATGCACTTTAATGATCAGTTGATATGCATGTTACTAAAATATGTAAATTAATAAGAATCGCAAATAAAACATTTATTACATCATGTCAATGTACACGTGTTATATATTTTATATTTATAATGATACAAAAATTATTTTCCAATTTAAATTTTGATATTAAACATACGAGCGACAGGTTTTTCATATAAAACTATAATTTGATTTTAGGCACAGGGAGTTTTTATTCACCCTGGTAATTGATAAGTACCCCGTGCCTTATAGATATCATATATCCTGATACAAATACAAAGTGTGTTTTGTGATCGTTGGTACACATGTGTCATGAAAAATCTTTAAAAGGTGACGATTTTTTTAGCAAAATTGTATGCCCAAAGTCAATCAATTATGAACAGTGGAGAAAATTGAAAAAACAATGTTGACTAATTGACAGTTCGCGGTACAGTATATCAAAAGTTTAAGATTGTAAAAATCGAGTGTGCTGAGAATTTAAAAGATAATTTGTTTATGTCTTGTATAAGAGGGTGGCTTTACATAAAAAGTTTATCCCTCACAGAGATAATATTTAAAAAAAAGAAAAGAAGAACATGGACATATTAATATCTAGTAACGTTTTTATTAGAGCATGGACCGCATTGCGTTACAACATAACTTTATAATTTGCTCTGTGTTATCAAATTAAATTAAATAGCTGATTTTGGCATGTTTACTCGGCAGTAGCGTACTTAATATAAGTAAGTAAGTAAGTATTTCACATATTTCTAACGTAACATCAACACATTCCGGTAGTGTTGAATCTGAGCTTACATCATCATTTTTGGGTGACATGGAATCAAGTAGTGATAACCCATCTGTGGATAGTATTCGTTCACTTTCTAAATCACTCCACGTTAATAAGTCTCACTTGAAATTCGAAGTGATAAATTTCCAGAGTATTCGTAATAAGAAAACGGAGTTATACAACATTATAGCTAGTAAAGCGCCGGATGTTATCTTAGGCACTGAAACGCATTTGAATAGTGAGGATCTGAGTGCTGAACTCTTACCAACAAATATCCCGTCTATTGACAAATATCAAATATTCAGGAAAGATCGGTCAGAATTAGTGAACAAACGCGGCGGTGGTGTTATTATAATGGTTAGACCTGGCTTACAAGCTGAGGAATGTTCAGATTTAGACTCTGCCTGTGAAATAAAATGGATTAAAATCAAAATCGATAAAAACGAACAAGTTTTAGTTGGATCTTTCTACCGTGAACCAAAGGCTACTTTAGAAACATTAGATGAACTTGAAAATTCACTATTAAAAGCGAACTGTACTTCTCCATACAAAAATATGAAGAAATTTCTAGGGGGTGATTTCAACCTCGGAGACGTGGACTGGGATAACGGATGTACATTGCCAAATGCTAGGGATAAGACTTTTTGTGATAAATTAATCGATATAACTTCAAGTTGTTTTATTGAACAAATTAACAGAACCCCTACACGTAAGGGTAGGATTTTAGACTTATTCTTTACGAGCCATCCAACACTCATACAACGACACGTAGTCGGACCACCTATTGGGCTTAGTGACCATGATATCTTATCTGTAACAACATTTATCAAGCCGGTTATTAACAAACTACCGCCGAGAACCGTGTTTAATTATAGAAAAGCGGACTGGCGGAAAATTAAAGATCGTGTGCTATCATTTCAACACGAGTTTCTGCGTAATATACATAACAACACAGTTGATGTAAACTGGAACAATTTTAAACAAATATTATTAGAATCAATGGAACAATATATACCAAAGAAAACTGTAAAAGGGAAATCGGACATACCGTGGTTATCAAAGAATATCAAACGGCTTATTAAGAAAAAACGCTACTTATATAACATTGCAAGAAAAAGTAATAACGCAAGTGACTATAAAAAATTTAGTGACCTTCGCAAAACTGTAAGGAATAAATTACATACTTCCTACTACAAATACATTAGTAATCTTCTAGATCCAGAAAATGATAAATCTTCGAAATCCTTTTGGAAATATATAAAGTCTCGTAAACAAGACAGCGTGAACATTGGAACATTGAAAAACAACGGTCAAATCGCCGAATCCGCTAGTCATAAGGCAGAAATGCTTAACAACCAATTTTGTTCAGTATTTACGAAAGAATCTTTGGACAATCTACCAAATAAAGGATCTTCGCCATACCGCTCGATGCCCAAGATAAACGTTACATTAAATGGCGTTGTTAAGTGTATTAACAGACTTAATCCCAAGAAAGCTTCTGGGCCAGATAAAATACCTATCATAGTCTTGAAAGAATGTGTAACTGAAATAGCACCAATCATACGGTCTTTATTCCAACAGTCAATTGATAAATCTGAAGTACCATTGGACTGGAAAAACGCTAACATTGTACCAATTTTCAAAAAAGGCGACAGAACCAAACCATCGAACTACCGCCCTGTAAGCTTAACCGCAGTTGTTTCTAAAATGATTGAACACATAATAGTTTCGCAAGTAATGAATCATTTAGACAGCCAGAACATTCTTCATGAAAACCAACATGGGTTCAGGGCTAAACGCTCGTGTGAATCTCAACTTCTATTAACTACAGATGACATTGCTCGTAGTGTTAATCTTGGTCACCAGGTTGATATGGCGGTGCTTGACTTTTCTAAGGCTTTCGATAAAGTGTCACATCAGCGTCCCTCTGTGAAAATGCAATATTATTGTATATGTAATGAAACCAACTTATGGATTAATGAATTCCTTAACGGTCGTTATCAACGAGTAGTAGTAGACGGAGAATCATCAAGACCGTCACTGGTAACATCTGGCGTGCCCCAGGGAACCGTGCTTGGTCCTGCATTGTTTTTACTATATATTAACGACATCGCCTCGGATATTAAGTCATCAATTCGCCTATTTGCTGACGATTGTGTAATTTATAGACCCATACTCACCAGTGAAGATCATAATATTTTACAAAAAGACCTGGACACCTTAGTTGATTGAAGTAATATCTGGCAAATGGAATTTAACGTCGATAAATGTGCAACCATGTCAATAACAAATAAACGTAACAAATCTGTATTTGACTACAAAATGAAAAATCAATCACTACATGTTGTTAAAAACCATCCATATCTGGGAGTTGAACTAGCAGATACTATGAAATACAACCTACACATCGATTCAATCACAGCAAAAGCTTCTAGTACTCTTGGTTTCATCAAACGGAACTTAAAACATTGCCCGACCACAGTAAAGGAAAGAGCTTATCAAACTTTGGTTCGACCTAAACTGGAATATGCGTCACCAATTTGGAATCCCCAACAACTTAATACATCAAAGAAACTTGAACAAATACAACGGAACGCAGCAAGATTCGTCATGAATAAACCATTCAATCGTAACAATCCATCTAGCGTAACATCAATGCTACACGACCTAAAATGGCCAACACTTGAACAACGTCGTCAGTGTGCGGACTTAATTCTTATGTATAAAGTGTTTAATAACCTGGTGGCTGTACCAGTTGAATACCACCCACAACTATCTACAAGATACACAAACTCGGTAAAGTTCGTCACTTATCACTGCAGACTTAATGCGTACAAACATTCATTCTTTCCAAGAACTGTACCTTATTGGAACAACTTACCAACTAACATCACAACTGTGGACAATCTGGACAGTTTTAAAACTGCTGTCCAGTCATACGTATATGTGTAAATTATTAAAATCGTGTATAGTGTACAAACATGTTGGATTTTACTTCACACTACGTTTTCACATTATTTTAACTCGAACGCCTGGTGCCGCACATGGGGGACAGGTTTTTAGCCCACGTTTTTAATGGAGCACATTTCACATCACCACTCGTCGCTGATGTCTGCACAGCGGATTTACAGACGAGATCAACATAGAAGTAGAAGTAGAAGAATCTTTTAGAGATCCGTTGATTATTTTGTATTAAACAGCACTCGGGTATATAACCTGGATCAGTGTTATTGTGTGATAATCTGTAAAATTATCTAATAGTTATAACTTGACCAAAAAAGGTGACGAGAAAACAGGTTCAGGTTGAATTGCTCCAAAATACGGGACGAGTTGATGATGGGACGAGTTAACCACGGGACGAGTTGACGAGGGCACGAGTTGATCTGACCTCCGGTGAGAACAGTTACGTCCCCTTTGGCCAACAGCTTTAACGTTCTTCAAATTCAAAAGGTGTGTAAATTATTTGATATTTTATTTTCGTCTTCCGTTAGAGCTTATCTAAATATTGTTATCACTTTTCATAATGTTTATTGATAATAATTAATCATAACTGAAGAAAATAACAGTCTCAAAAGGTTTCTACTTTCGATTTCGAATTTGACTTGACACGCATTAACCACAGACATTTCATGGCAATTTCACTGTATTTAATGTTTGTTTCATAAACAATCTCCACGTAGATCGTATTGAAAGAAGTGTTATTAAGATTTTCTTGAATTTTGGTGCTTTAAGTGTGGTGATCATTTATCAGATAGGATGTAATTTTCGGACATCATTATATTTTGTTATCATAATGCAAATATCTTTAACGTGACCGTTCACGTTTAAATGAATGTTAATTCATATTTATTTCATGTTAATTCATATTAATGTTTATAATTTATTCATATTTTGCAATCTTATTAAATGTATTGAGACTTGATGGTAAACGGTAGTTCTGGCTTCCATAACTTTTAAATATATGTCGCTTTTATTTTGACGTTGTGCAAGTCTAGCGCAGTATTATAAAACCTGATTACTGAAGTGTCTTTAGCTAGGTAAACGGCATTGTTTTTCATAAACTGTATGAATAAATTGTTTGAAAACCAGTTTTATGGTTGTAACAGATCCCATTCGTGTTTAAATATTAAAAATATATTAATACAGGAGCGTATCGCAATTGGCAACCGTCTGTGATTACCAATGAAATTATGATATTTTAGGCAGTTTTTAAACGTTGTAAAAATAGCGGAAAACATATTTTATGATCAAGACATTGACCAGGTCGTTATATAATGTGTAAAAATAATTTGACATACGGTTTGCAAAAAAAGGACATTATGTATAGTGCGGATCAGGAAGGGGAGCCACACACATAACACTAACCAATAATACATGTATATTAGACATTACCGGCTTATTTCAATGCCGCCCTGTAGTAGTGTATACTCGTATTATATACGTTGATTTTTCAAAAACTGCTTTATTACGTTTTATTGATATAATTGTTTTCCAGTCCAAAATTAGATAATATTTTGCGACAATAAATGATACTTATATATATTACACTTATTTCTAGAAGATTCAATTTCAGATCTAACCAAAAAGGTTTTAATATATTTTATTTAAATTTTCAGATTTTCGGTCTTAATTTGTCCTGTTTTGGAAAAGAATGGCCACTCCAAGTACTGATGTGAGTGAATCTTCAGACATCGTTCATGAGTTTGCATGTAAACCTTGTTCTGATGATGGCAAAAACATCGACGGTGTGAATTTCTGTGCTGAGTGCCAGACTTACTTCTGTCATGTATGCGTTCAATTCCACAACAAATGCTTCAAAACTCACACAATCTACAATAAATCTGGAGTGAAATCAGGCAAGCTCCAGTTTGAGCAATCTCAAAGCGGTTTAGCATGCGATAAACATGCAGGATACCCAATTCAAATGTACTGTAGAGAACATGATACTGTCTGTTGTGCTGTTTGTATAGCTGTTGATCACAGGTGAACGTTTAATTTTAAACTCGACTATTCGAAGAATATGAGAGCTATTGTAGTCGCCCCTCGGCGTCCGCGTCTGCGTTGGTTAAAGTTTTTGTAAAGTCAAATATCTCAATTATTGCTTGGGATACTCAATTGAAACTTACAATACTTATTTATAGTAACAATGTACATCAGATTGACAAATCGGATAACTCTGCCTACAATATTTACAGAATTATAATTATTCCCCTTTTTAACTTGAAAAATTTTGGTTAAAGTTTTTTGTAAAGTGTAATATCTCAATTATTATCTTGTGTCATGTATTTAGGCTGATTTATCTCCCCCTTTTTTACTTAGTCTCTTGGTTAATGTTTACATGTAAGTTTTGCATATCTCAGTCACTATCAGAGATTTGATTTGAAACTTCACATATGCATGAAGGGTCACAATTGTATTTCACTGACCAAATTCCATAACTCTATCTTGCATTTAGGTTGATTTATCTCCCCTTTGTTAATGTTTACATGCAAGTTTTACATATCTTCAACTTAGAAATTCGTAGTAAAGTTTTGCTTGTAAGCTTATTTTTGGGACAATTTTATGCATTCATAACAATAAAGCATTGATTTACTTGATAAAACATCTTAATAACAAACCTTTTCGGTCAATTTATGTATTCATAGGTAAGCATTAGTATACTCAATAAAACATCCTTGTGACAACTTTTTCAAATAGTCGAGCCTTACTGTCCTCCGACAGTTCTTGTTATATATTTATTATACATGTATTTCTGACTATGTAAAATGGTTATATTTTAGTACAGGCAAATTAGATACAAAGTCTGTAAAAAGTTATGAGAAGTGTGCTCTAACTTTGATTATATTTTGATTTCTTTATTACTCAAGTTTTGTATTTTAATTTTTATTTTATAAAGTTTTCAACGATTTGTCAGTTGTTTTTTATTCAGTTTGTTTGATAAATTGAGTATTGAAGCAATACTTATATATTAGCCTCTATCTCCTTAACAAAAATCATGTCCAGCCAAAAACTTTGTCATTCTTCAAATTACCTTGAAATTACATGTACCTTTATCCATAGGTACCTACATGTATGGTATATATTAAACCTAAGAAACTTTTAAGTATATTCGGTGATAGAGTAAGTTGTCACAAATGTTTACATAAAATTTTGTATCAAATAATTCTTTCATTTAAGGTTGTGCAAGAGTGCTGACTTCATCCCAAAGCTGGCAAAAGAAATCTTGAATGGACGGGACAAAAATGATGTAAAGACATCGCTAGAAGGGATTCGGAAACAGCTGAACTCCATGAAAGCTAAAAAATTACAGCAGATAAAAGATGTGGGTGAAGAAAAAGATGAAAACTTGAAAGAAATTGTCAAGATGAAGGAACAGATCATTGCCAGAATGGAAGAGATGGAACGAAATTCTGTCCAACAAGTCCAGAAGAAACATGACAAAATCGTAAGAGCTATAAAGACTGACATAGACTCTATTGATGTGAAACTGAATGCTGTTCAGAGCAATATTGAAAAGGTCAATGCATTTAAGGGAGACAATGAAGCTAAACTGTTTGTAGTTCTGAATAAAGCACATGAGGTAGAAGTAAATAGTAGTAGTTTCATTGATGAGAATGGTAAAGGGGAGTATGACAAAATTGATTTTGTAGTCAATCAAGATATTGCTTCCTTTGTAGGTAAGATAGATGCTTTTGGTAATGTCAGAGGTGATGGAGATAGGGAAATAGGTCATACAGTAGCCAGTTGTTCTCAGATACATGTACCTGAAGCATCACTTGTTAAGCAAGTGTCTGTTAAAGGAAGAGACAGTTGTATATTAGATAATGGCCAGATTATTATTCTTGTAGATGGAAGTCTCATTAGGCTTGATAAAACTTATAACTTGTTAGATAAATGTTATTTGAGTGGTGCCAGGCATTTATGCCAGGTCGGACTAACTGAGATAGCTGTTTTGGATAGTCAAAACGAAATTACATTTGTTTATGTTGGAAAATCATTATTAATCAGTCGGTCTTTAAGTATGTATAGCAATTTGGATGATATGAAGAAGCGGTACCCATTAAATCCACCATGGACATTTAATTGTGCATATTGTGATGGTTTATCAGTTTCAAAGGAAAAACTATTTTTGTTTGAAAAAATGAGATACAAGCAATACATTAAGAACTATTTCAAATACAGTTATAAATTTGGTGTTTCAGTTTATGATCTGAAAGGTTGTCATATTGAAACACATATATTACTGTCTGATGGAGAAGATGATATGGGAATCTATCATGCAACTTTCAGTTCTTATAACTCTTGCATGTAGATTTCTACCAGGGAAAAGGGTCTCTCAGTCTTTGACATGATTAATAAGAAATTGTCAAAGATTACACACGAGAGACTTCAGAATTCTTATTGTGTCTGTGAGGGAAGAAATGGTCAATACTTTGTTTGTGGTCGGGACTCACACAATATATTTTTAGTAGATAGAAAGAATAACACAATGGAAGAAATCTTAGGCAGCATAGATGGAATATGGAACCCTATTTCTGTAATGTATATAAAACAAGAAAATCGCCTCTTGGTGACTAGTGAATCACAAGATGTCAAAGTGTATCAGTTAAAATAGGGAGACAAACATGATGGGTCTGATAAAGAAAGGTAAAGAGTTCATTAGATTTTGAAATTAGTGAATTAAATCAAATACACTACCACAGACAGGAATTTCCTAACATCTCATTTAGTTGTTTATTACTGCCTCAGTGTCATGTTCTTACTACAACCTAGTGAAGTTCCAATTATATGGGGGAGGGGGCAATTGTCCAAATTTGCATTTTCACTGATGAGTGTGGGTGGGGGAGCAAATGTCCTGTGATTCATTAATAGAATGGGGGTGTATTCATTTAAAGAGTGGGAGGGGTGAAATGAGCAAGCTTCAGATAAAATTGATTGTATTTGTAAGAAAGTAGCCTTCTTGATCTAACAGGATTAGCCCTTGCTGCCATTATAGAGCCAGGCCGGGATGTGTGCGCTATGCTTGTGGTACATTTGTAGCTCAAATTTTTGTATTTTGATATTGAAATCTGTTTTAAAAAAGTTGTAAGGGCAAATCAAATTCACATTAAGGTAAAATCATAACTTTACTACAACCCTAAGAATTGGTTTGACTATTTTGAATTTTTAAAAAAAAAAATGATAATTCAAGGTTTGACTGTATTGTATATTATGTAATGATAGTTCATGGTTTGACTGTATTATATATTATGTAATGATAGTTCAAGGTTCAGGGTTAGAATTTAGCAAGATTTTCTACTTGCAGATTTTTGCAAGTGATCAAATGTTTAACTGGCAATATGAGGTAGTCAACTGGCATTTCCCCATGATCACATATCTTATTATTATTATTATAATACACAATGACAATGTATTTTGAACACTTGGTATGACAAATGATAATAAGCTTGAATGTCAGAAACATCTTTATCTCTAGTAAACACAGATATCTTCTTGTAACGAAACAAGAACATTTCAACACATTAATTTATAAATGATAAACAATTGTTTAGGGATCATAGGAACACCAACTGGTGACAATGTACAGTTATAAACTTGTTCTTGTAATGTAATTTCTTAGGACCTTCATTAATTTTAGCATATTTTGTACTTTATTACACCAACAGCCTGAAAACTCAGATTAAAATAAATAAACACTTTACAGAAAAGTGCTACGCATTTACATTGGACCCTGATATGCTGTAACAAAAAGTGTTTGGCTGTTATAATAAGTCCATCAAAATATAGTCACAGAATGAATAAATAGAGCAACCAAAAATTGATTTTTAAGTTTTTAAGATAAACGTCATCAGTTACTGCATCTGGCACAGCAAACATCATCAGTTTCTGCAGCAGGCAGTTGCCAAGCATCATCATTAGCTCAGAAGATAACAATTATGTAAACGTCCAAAATGAAGAGTCACTTGCAAAAAAATGCCAGCTAGAGTAATTTTTACTGGCATTATTAAATTTCAACTGGCATTTTGCCAGTATGCCAGCTTAAATTCGAACCCTGAGGTTTGACTGTAGTGTATATTATGTTATGATAATTCAATGTTTGACTGTAGTGTATATTATGTAATGATAGTTCATGGTTTGACTGTATTGTATATTATGTAATGATAATTCAAGGTTTGACTGTAGTGTATATTATGTTATGATAATTCAAGGTTTGGCTGTATTGTATATAATGTTTTGGTATTTCAAGGTTTGACTGTATTGTATAGTATATTATGTTATGATAGTTCAAGGTTTGACTGTATTGTATATAATGTTTTGGTATTTCAAGGTTTGACTGTATTGTATGGAATATTATGTTATGATAGTTCAAGGTTTGACTGTATTGTATATAATGTTTTGGTATTTCAAGGTTTGACTGTATTGTATAGTATATTATGTTATGATAGTTCAAGGTTTGACTGTATTGTATATTATGTTATGATAATTCAAGGTTTGACTGTATTGTATATTATGTTATGATAATTATACCTCCGCACAACAAAGTTGTAAGGGGGGTATACTGGAATCAGCTTGTCCGTCCGGCCGTCCGTCCGGCCGTCGGTTTTTTCATTTCCGCCCTATAACTTAAGATTCCTTTGACCCACAGTCTTCATATTTGGCATGGTAGTTAGTCATGATTAGTAGATGACCCCTATTGATTTTTGAAGGTCACCAGGTCAAAGGTCAAGAAGGTCACAGGGGCCTTGACTTTAAAAAAAGCTTGTCCGCCCAATAACTTAAGATTCCTTGACCTACAGTCGTCATATTTGGCATGGAGGTTAGTCATGATTTAGTAGATGATCCCTATTGATTTTGAGGTCACTAGGACAAAGGTCAAGGTCACATGGGCCTTGACTTCAAAAAAGCTTGTCCCCCCAATAACTTAGATTCCTTTGATCCACAGTCCTTCATATTGGCATGGAGTAAGTCATGATTAGTACATGACCCCTAATGATTTTTGAGGTCAACCAGGTCAAAGGTCAGGTCACAGGGGCCTTCACTTCAGAAAGCTTGACCGCCCAATAAAACTTAAGATTCCTTTGACCCACACGTCCTTCATATTTGACCATGAAGTTTAGTCCATGATAAGTAGATGACCCCTATTGACTTTGGAGGTCACCAGGTCAAAGGTCAAGGTCAACAGGGGCCTTGACTTCAAAAAAGCTTGTCCGCCCTATAAATTAAGATTCCTTTACCCACAGTCTTCAATATTTGGCATGGAGGTACGTCATGATTAGTAGATGACCCCCTATTGATTTTAGGTCACCAGGTCAAAAAGGTCAAGGTCACAGGGCCTTGACTTCAAAAAGCTTGTCCGCCCAATAACTTAAGATTCCTTTGACCCACAGTTCATATTTGGCATGGAGGTTAGTCATGATTAGTAGATGACCCCTAATTGATTTTGAGGTCACCAAGGTCAAAGGTCAAGGTCACAGGGAATTTGACTTTAAAAAGTTTTTTGTCTGCCCCAAAAACTTTAGATTACTTTGACCCCCAGTCTTCATATTTGGCATGGATGTTTGATCATGATTAGTAGATGACCCTTTTGATTTTGAGTTCACTCTGGATCAAAGGTCAAGGTCATAGGGACTTTGACTTCAAAAAGTTTGTCCACTCCTTAAGATTCCTTTGACCCACAGTCTTCATATTTGGCATGGATGTTGATCATGACTATAAGGTGACCCCTATTGATTTTGAGGTCATTGGGTCAAAGGTCAAGGTCACAGGGACCTTGACAAATAAAAGCTTTTCTTCTCAATTGCTAAAGAATGTCCTGTCCGCAATTTATTGATTTTGACATTTTCACATTTGAAGCATGTAGAATACATAACTTAGCAATGCACTGGCATAACCTCAGATTTTGCAGGGAGGTTGTCCTTGAGCTCTAAATGGCCACTGTTGATTCTGACAAAGTGGTATGCGGGGGTATTCAAGCCATGATAGTGGCAGTTCTAGTTAAAGGTCTGGCTGAATTGAATTTATGTTATGATAGTTCATGGTTTGACTGTATTACATATAATGTTTTGTTATTTCAAGGTTTGACTGTATTGTATTGTATATTATGTTATGATAGTTCAAGATTTGACTGTATTGTATATAATGTAATGATAATTCAAGGTCTGGCTGTATTGAATTTATGTTATGATAGTTCATGGTTTGACTGTATTGCATATGATGTTTTGGTATTTCAAGGTTTGACTGTATTGTATATGATGTTATGATAATTCAAGATTTGACTGTATTGTGCATACTGTTATGATAATTCAAGGTTTGACTGTATTGTATATAATGTTATGATAATTCAAGATTTGACTGTATTGTATATAATGTAATGATAATTCAAGGTCTCGCTGTACTGAATTTATGCTATGATAATTCTAGGTTTGACTGTATTGTATATTGACGGTTTGACTGTATTAAATATTATGTTATGATAAATTCAATTACAAGGTCTGACTGTATTGTATGTAATTGTATACACTCAGTTATCACTCTTGCCGCGCTTGTCGCATTCTGTTCTTGAATAATTAGAATAATAAACTTTGTAACCACATGACAACTGAAACATTTTAGTTAGCATTTATTGTGTAAGGCGTTTATTTATATACTACCAAAGGAAAAAGTGATAGTGAATGTATGTAAATCACAAAGTTAAGAGACATATTGAGCAAATTACACATATTTTATCTTAATGGAATTTTTTTAAGTCAAATAAATACATGCATATATAGGATCTGACAGGAGTTGGTATTTTTTTTTATGCCACCGCAGCATCTGCAATGCGGTGGCATATAGCAGTCCACCTGTGTGTGTGTGTGTGTGTCTGTTATAAAGATTATATAGCGAACTTAAAAAATCTTTTCCTAAAAAACAGTCAGTCCAAAAGTTCCAAACTTGGACGTATTGATCCTTGGGCAAAGGGCTTCCAAATTATTAAAAGAATTTTATTTTATTCCATGCAGGAATCTGGTTACCATGGCAACCAAAAAAAAGTATGAGAAAGATTAAAAACATCTTCTTGTAAAGACCCACAAGGCATAGAAATTAGATATTTTGCCTAAGGCTTTCTACTAAGATTGTTCAAATTATAGTCCTCGTTATGTACATATCTATATAGTTAAAACTTAAAACTCTTCTTTTCTGAAGGTACAAGGCTTAGAACTTTGATATTTTGTACTTAATTTCGCCTATAGGTCCTCTACCAAAGTTATTCAAATTTTGCCCCTTATGTCCAAATTGGCTGAGCTCCGGGTTCATAGGTTTTCCTTATATGTATATAGTAAGATTGTTCAAATTATGACCCTTATAGAGCTTAGATATTTTGCATAAGGCAATGCCTATTGTACCTCTACCAAGATTGTTCAAATTATAGTCGTCGGGTCAAAATTGCCCCTGCCTTGGGGGTCATTGATTTTCATTATGTATATAAAGTAAAACCTTAAAAAATCTTTCTTGTGACAAGGGAGACAACTTATATTGGAATGTCTTTTATACATGTTATGCACTTTTTCTGTAAAAAAGATTCAATAGCTGGGAGAAAGTATATAGGTAATGACCTCTAGCAAGAGAAATGCTTGTTTTGAGAAATATTTATGAAATGACTAGAGGTCATGAACTCAAGTTTGCAGGATATTGCAGATATATAATGATACAGTATAAGGACATTATGGTTCAACATGATGCAGTCTTGTTGTGTTTTTTGGCGGGTTTTACACCGTACTGGGGGAAGACCTGATGTGCCCAACCTTGCATTATTTTAGTCACGAACTGGCATCTCAATAGAACCACCGACGTTCCATTAGGTAGCTGGATAGATTCCTCCAATGACAGAATCCCAAGTCCTGGTGAATTCGAACCCACAGTGGTAAGGGGCAAGTGGTTTGAAGTCGGCGCCATTAATTAACCACTCGGTCACATATGCTCCAGGTTACATTTTTGTGTCGCCTCTATGGAGTAGTGGCGACATATACGGATCACTTCTCCGTCGTCAGTCTGTCTGTCTGTCCGTCCGTCACAAAACTTGTTCGGACTACTCCTCATAAACTACTCCTGTTTCATATCCAGTTGTTGAAAGTCAAGTGTAATTGCATATTTCCTCAGTATGTCAATCAAAATACAACTTTGAGTAAGTCGTTTTCTGCCTAAAAAGAAATGAGTCACCCTAAGAAACAAACGCGAAAACGATAATTTCGACAACATCATATGTGTGCACCTTCGCTTGATTACATGTCAATCACAACTTTTCGGCCCTTTCCGTCGGTCTTCGGATATGGACTATTAAGAACATTACTATAATGGTATTACTATGAATAAAATTCGAGGACGTTCCCACGGTAGGGAATCACGTGACTTTTACGGTAACGCGTACAGACAATATGGCGGCCTAAAAACCTCGCTTCACATGTGTTTTTCAGGTAATTCTTTATTATATCCCTTTTACTTACATACGAGACCTGTTGCAGCCTACGCGGAACAAAGAATTGTTGCCGCCTATACCTTATTTTCCACCCCTGTGCTCATAGCTTTTACAAACACTCAAAAATTCAACAGATATTTTCAATGTGAACAATTATATTTCGGGTAACATTCACGCAAAATTTGTATTTTTTATAAATTTGATTAAACTACGTCGAGTTAGCAAAGAGAAAATGTTCATAGAATTTCTTTATTTGAAAATGTAAATATTAGGCATGTTAAATGTTGACAGGTCATTTTCTATTTCATTACGCGAGAGAAAAATGATTTGGGTATCTACCACGCATACTTTTATTGTTGATAACTCCCACGCAATATTTTATGTGCAGGCAATATCTATGCAGGTTATAGCCTAGATATTGATTGAAAAAAATCATGATTGATGCATTTAGCATCAAACTTTCATAGAATTTTGAATAATATTAAAAATACCGCCAATAGGTCCTTGATAGAAGTAACCCAGCAGGCACATCAACGGTGAACAACGTTGAAGCATGGTCAGATTTCAAAGTTGAAATAACGTTAGATTTATGTTCGAATTTGAAAGTTTAAAAAACGTTGAAGTTCAACGTTGGCACAACGTTGAAGTTTCAAGGTCATTTTAACATACTTTAATTCTAATATAAAGCAAAGTACTGTAACAGAGTTTAACAAAAAAAAATCAAAACACTATTAAATACTTCAGCTATTTTATTTCAAAACTACAGTTCAAGTGTAGCTTAAATTCAAGCGATTTAAGAAGTCCTTTTAATTTAACAATTAAGCTACAATCTGTTCCAATCTACCACTAGTACTTCTTCTAGAGTTCTCTGGGTATGTCTTAAGTGTTTCATGATGGTGTTTGAATACTTCTACTGCTTCTGCAAATGAAATAAGATCTCAAATTATATATAATTAATCAACTTAGTGATTTGTTTTATCTTAAAATGCTTATCTTCTAAGATTTACATAATAAAAAAGCATAGAAATTAAGATACAGCTGAAGTTTCATATTGACAGTAAATTATGTACAAAAAACAACAAAAACTTTTTAAAAAGAAGCTATTTAAGTCTGACCTATGATTGGTAAGAAAAACTGCTCCCATCAGTTACGTCAGCATTTTCCCAAGAACAGTCCTTTCCATGTTAAATTTATGGTATACAAGCTACAGCTGTAATACTCTAAATTTCAGCCAGGACCAGGATCTAGAATATAAAATAAACTTATTATTCCCTATAAATTCACGACAATTAAACTTAAAATTTAACACTCATCTTTATTATTTAACCTCAAACAGTTCAATCAATATTTGTTTTGATAATGCAATGGATTTAATGTATTTTTCAAACTAATTCACATTTATTTTTACTATTACTAAGATATAAAATTAATATAGCTAAATTGACGAATCGTCTTGGGATGTAAATTATATGGGGCGAACAACACTTCATCTGCTTATAGGTTACAATAATATGATAAATAAATTTCAAAAAGGCATGGCTTGTAAAATCATAAATTGCCAAGGACATCAATAACTTCGCGTAAGGCCTACCAAACCCAAATCATTCAATTAGGTCGCGTTTTGATACAAAAGTCTAAAATATTAGAAGGAGGTTTTGTATTTCTGTTTTTATTAGTAAAATTACAGTTGTCATTTTTCATATTTTGCAGATATGGAAGGTTCCATCTCGGATATTGTTTGTGATAAATGTGGGAAACATTTCATTCACGGATAGGTCTCAAATATTGACCACATGAACAGTCTACACGGCACAGGACCTTATAAATGTTGTGGTAAAACATTTTATAGCCCAGCAAATCGGAAACGTTACGGGTTTTACTGTTGATATTAAGATGACATTCAAACATAAGTCCTCTAGATTTTATTACCTAGTTTGTAAAATAAAAGACCCATTCTAATATTCTTTAGGTTTTTTTTTCTTTTATGCTTTAGATTAAAAAAAACACAACATAATAATGTTAAATACAGACACTAATTTGAAAAAAGTTGGTTACATAAAAGACTAAGTGATAAAATGACTTGAATGTCTTTAAAATCTTAATATAACGAATAACATAAAATGCCATACCTGTCACGTTTCGACTTGCCACAACATTTACAAGGTCCTGTGCCGAGTAGCCAGATTATGTGGTCATTAAGACAAATGTTGTACAACATTATCCACAAACAATAACCGAGCTGGAACCATCCATATCTGCAAACTATGAAAAATGACAACTGTAATTGTGCTTAAACTGAAATCGACCTCCTTCTTATATTTGAGACTTGTATTTTAATTTCTGCGATTAATTCATCTATATCGAAACTTCATTTAATATATTCACGTGAGTATGTATTCTGCTATCAATATGGGCTTTATTCTATCCAGGACCTTTTGGCGGTATTTTTAATATTATTCAAAATTCTTTAAACGTTTAAGGCTAAATGCATCAATCATGATTTTGTCCAATCAATATCTAGGCTATAACCTGCATATATATTGCTTGCCCATGAAATATTGCGTGGGAGTTATCAACAATAAAAGTATGCGTGGGAGTTACCCAAATCATTTTTCTCTCATGTATTGGAATAGAAAATGACCAGTCAACGTTTAACATGCCTAATATTTACATTTTCAAATAAAGAAATTCTATGAACATTTTCTCTTTGCTACCTCGACGTAGTTTAATCAAATTCATAAAAAATACAAATTTTGCGTGAATGTTACCCGAAATATAATTGTTCACATTGAAAATTTCTGTTGAATTTTTGAGTGTTTGTAAAAGCTATGAGCACAGGGGTGGAAAATAAGGTATAGACGGCAACAATTCTTTATTCCGCGTAGGCTGCAACAGGTCTCGTATGTAAGTAAAAGGGATATAATAAAGAATTACCTGAAAAACACATGTAAAGCGAGGTTTTTAGGCCGCCATATTGTCTGTACGCGTAACCGTAAAAGTCACGTGATTCCCTACCGTGGTTCCTATTGCAACGATGTGTCAAGTAAGTAGTATCTTTGCAAAAATCCGGTTGGTCGGTCACTACCCTCTCGTAACCTGTGCGTGAAACCATCGTTTTACACCATTATTCCTAATAGATCAAAATTGCACACACTCGTTTATATCATGGAGCTAAATATATATCTGTGTTTATATACACTGTCACATAATCCAAAGTTTATTAGTACAATGTATCATAAAACAAATACACCAGCATTACTTGACTTGAAGAGAAAAAACAATTTCATAAATTAATTGTCAAAAAAAAATATCCTCAGCCGTTCATTGCGTTGTCCTCATCGTGAATTTGTGTCGTTTTCCACGTTGCCCTTGGCAGTTTATTTGTGTTGTTCTCCGTGTTGCCCCATCGTTAATTTTTGTTTCTCCACAGTTACTTGTTTGTTGCCCTCGGCGGTTAATTTGTGTTGTTTTTTTGTCGTTTTTGTTGCTGTTAATTTACAATGCCCTCCGCCATTGACTATTTCTCGTATGATGCTATTTATTTATTTATTTACTTATTTTGTTTGTTGTTATTGTTCTCCTCCACCGTCTTTTTTCTTCGGCCGTTTGTTGTATGCAGTCTTTCGTTAACATGCTTTAGCCTGCGCCGTTTATTTCTGCCGACAACCGAGAAAATTGAAAAATAATGTTTATGGAGACATACATCAAATAGTTCGCAGTATATAAAAAATTAAGAGTGTAAAAAATTGAGTGTGCTGAGAATTTAAAAGACAATTTGTTAATGTCTCGTATATGAGGGTGGCTTTACATAAAACGTGTAGCAGATTTTGTTTGCATTTTCACTCGACACTAGCGTGCTACATATCAGTCAAATTCTTTCAGAGGTCCGTTGAGTATTTTGTATTTAAACACTGTTGTCCCAGACTTATTGGGGGCAGCCCTCGTATGTGTTACCTGTATGATACTCTGTGATGTAACATTGATTATCTTATAGTGATAAGTTGACCCAAAAGGTGACGAGTAAACAGGTTCAGGGTGAAATGCCCAAAAATAAGAGACGAGTTGATGACGGGACGAGTTCACCACGGAACGAGTTGACGAGGGCACGAGTTGATCCTACTTTATGCCTTTGTTTAAAAAAAAACTGAAACTTATCTGTTTATCTATGGAATGACGGTAGGGACATGCCAATTTGCTTATTTGCCAATTGCTGTATTGCTTATTTGCTAATTGCCGATTTGCTTATTTGACAATGGCTGATAGGCTTATATAACGACAAATTTGCTTATTTGCCAATTGCTTAATTGCTAATTTGCTTATTTGTTAACCGCTGGTTTACGTATTTGCTTATTTGCCTATTGCTAGTTTGCTTTTTGCAATAGAAAGTTTACACTGTGCCGGAAGTATATGGAAAATCAGACTACAGACAACCAGTTGAGTCAGATCTGTTAACTTTTACCAACAGTATTCCTTTAAATTCAGTGATTTTCCAAGAATTCTGTTGGTCAATGAATTTAGATGCAGTGATGCCTACGCAGAATTATGTCTACAACTGATGGCTGACATGTCCTTGAGAACACAGACGCTTGGGGGTCAGACCCCGTACCCCAACGTGATACGTGCCCCTGTAAACACTCTATTTAAAATATTTTAATATTTAAACACGAATTGGACATCGTTAAAACTGGTTTTCAAGCAATTTTTACATATACCGGTATGAAAAAATACCATATACCACCAAGTCTCAATAAAGTACTTAATGGTTTTATCGTTGTAACAAATGTCCAATTCGTATTTAAATAAATATTAAAATAGTTTTGATATAGTGTTTACAGACGCGTATCACGTTAGGGGCAGGATCTGACCCGCCAGCATCTGTGCTTGAGAATGTCTTATAATGTGTTGCAGCTATAGATCTGTTTGTGCAGCTTAAGTCAGAGATTGATGGCATAATTAACACTTGATTAATCATATAGAAGTGAAAATTATTGGGTAAAGATTGAAAATAAAAGAACTTGAAACAAAACTATTTCTTATTTTATGGCATATAAAATGTCGTTATTCTCAGTTATTCTCATTTGTCACAGAGGGCCTCATTTTAGTGGTACGAACACATAGTATCACGAGTGATACATTTGGTGCATGCTTAACACGGGTGTTTGTCTTTGCACTTAAGCAATAGGCTTCGTTTTTAGCCATGTAAGATATTAGATCACTTATGTCTGTGTGTGCATCACCATTTTGCTTTGGTTAAATGTTTTTGAAATTTGGTCACACTTTTCCATTTCTTCGTGTTGTACATTTTACATGCTATCAGGTGACCATGACCAATATCATGACCTAGGGTATAATGGACAAAGCCTCTTTGAATATTGTGTATGTATGCTGCCTATTTAATGCTTATGTGAAGTTACAGTTAGATATAAGCAATAGTAACAGAGATACGACAGAAAAACAAAGGCTTTTCAGTACAATACATTGGTGACCTTGACATTCAGTATATAACGGGCACAGCTTCTTCATGTACTTTGTATGCATGCTTGTAACGCAAAGTTTATGCAAAGTTGCAGTAAGATGCATGAATCAGCAAAAGTAACAGAGATATGGACAGAAAAACAAGTTACGAAGAAAACCAATGCATTGGTGGTTAGAATAGCATCCCTATTCTCTGAATAGTGGAGCTAAAACTGAAACTCAAGATAATTAAAAATCAACTACTGTCTGAAACTGAATTTATTTTTTTCGAAATTGATTAAAATGTATCCATCTGTCTTTCTACTTATATTCTAGGTAATGATGGATTGATTATAATTGTCACAAGTTATAATTAACAAAACTTTATAAACATAATAACATGATATAGGTTCATGAGCTTGAAATAAAGTCTACTATGGAACGCCATTCTGCCATGCCGATTGCAATTTACGAAATGACATTTGCTAATGATAAATGCGAAATGCAATTTGCGAAATGACATTTGCTTATGATTATTGCGAAATGACAAATGCGAAATGGCTACAGTATATGCGCTTCTTACTCTCTGAAGCTGGAATGGATGACAAGCAAATTGACGAATTTATCTTGAAACAAACAAAAATCCATGTCTGATATGCACCTACTTTTTACAGTCAATTCGTGAGCTCAGGATGGTTCCGTTCATATGGACCGGCTACATAATATGTAAATATTGCTGATGTCAAAACGCTTCTTCGTTCTCACCACAATGATATGTTTACAAGATGTGCTGTAATGAATAGATCATCGATTCACAACCAAAGGATCGAATGGTTTTGGCAATATTTGAGATAATCTCTGTTTGAGATAATCCCTGTTACAGACGTGTATGGATTAATTTGAGTGGTGTTTTGCAAACAGACAACAATCTTCATAGATATATTGCTTGAAGTTCTGTTTCATTCCTGCATTTCGTAATGAACTTCAATATCATGCACACCATTGGAATAAGCATCGTGTGCGAAAGATGAAGAATGTAAGATCTCTTTCTGAAATACCAAACATGATGTACACTACTGCTGAATTGTATTGCTGTACCGAGCAGAGCAAAGTTGCTGCTGAAGTGGAGGTTGATCATTGCTTGCAAATAAAAACTGTTATGAACGTAATCGATCAGTATTGCTTTCAAAAATATTTTCCGACTGGGCCCTTTCTGTCATTGAACAATACAGATGGCAGATGCCAACTAATCTTGATAGAGCATTTTAACTGTTTTCAAATTTGATCATGGAAGTATATAGAAGTGAAAAGATTTGGAATACATGTAAATAAAATCATTGTGTCACAGTAAAATTAAGAATAAAGAATTATCGATTCATTTGTTATATATGTACATAATTTAACCATTATAATACTCCCGCAAAAGAAGTTTAAGAAGGGAAATTATTGAGTCGGTTGTTGGGGTGGTCGGTTGGTCTGTATGCATAAATACCTACATTCTTGTGGCGCCAGCTTCTTTCACAATTCTTTAGGAATTGGTTACAAACTTACAATACATCATCATCATGAAGTGAAGATATACATTTTACAAAAGTCAGTTAGGGCAATCCAGGCATTGCAGATGCCTTTGAATATAGACATGCACATATGTATTATTTGAACATTAAAGATTGTGGAGCAAAAGCTTTCATATTTCTTAAGTGACTGGCTTTAATCTTGAATTATATCATAATCATGAAGTGAATATGAGCATGCCACAAAATTATGGTCTGTCAGTTCAGGCATTGCAGAGTTATGTGCCCTTGAACTCAGACATTTTATGTATAAAGGCTTAAATTATTCCTGCATGAAATTAAAGTTTGTTGTGCGGGGGTTATTATTCGCATCTGTGACAATTTTAGATTGAACAAGTAAATTCATTAAATTTATTATGTATATGGTTATCGAGGCATTATATGTAACTCACAAACAGTACTATCTCTCCAGTATGTATTCTCATGTATGAATTCATGTTCTTCGGCGAAAAGAGGGCTTTTTGGTCAAAATGCAAAATACTAACAAATTGAGACGAGTTGGTCCACTGGTAGGACACTCGCATGGGGTGCGATAGTTCCAAAGTTCGATCCTCGACGGGGACCTATTTGGTTGTTCTTCGAGCATTTGAAATAGCGTAAAAGGTCGTATCAATGAATGAATTGTGGGTTCAGAGTGCTATGTGCCTCCACAATTCATTGGAACTCCCCTTCTCTCTCTATCTCGGTAAAACAGGACGACTGTACTTGTCCCTGAGAGGGATTAAACAGTATTGGTACAGAGATATTTGAGAAAAAAATCAACAATTTTGTAAAAATCATATGTCTTATTTATTTGATTCAAACAGAGAACAAAATTAAAGGAGAGAACACATCAGAATCAAATTCAAGGGAAGAAACACGTCAATTATAAACTACAAATTAACAAGCTGAACTTAGCAATCTCCATCATCATCAACAACAGCAGCAAGGCTTCTGACTCACTATGTTGCAATCTCTTTTTCTTTTTTCTGTAAATCTAAGAAACATGCATGTTATAATACAACAAGGTTACAAAATATCCAAAAGAAGGCAAAAGAAAACACACGTTTAACTTAACAAACTTATTAGCATATTGAAAAATTAGGTATCTCCAAGCAGAGTGTAAATTTTATGGGTAACATTATATGAATTGGGAAAAAATCTTGCTTAAAATACAGATATTATATCAAAAGATAATTCATGGATACAAATGCTATGATTGAATATTACCAGTATAAAATATACAGCTAGAATATGAGATATTAATAAGTTTTATATTATTTAAAGAATGTTTTTACATTGTGATCTAAAACCAAACTTTAAACTGGACGGGTCCTTTCGGAAACGGAAGTAGCTATGTCTCGCCTCACAGAATGGAATGTTTCTTTTAACATGAAGGCCGAATTGTAACACTTGTATTTATTTTCTAACAGCGCTGCATGTTGCAAAAGTGCTCATCTTTTTCTGCGTATGTGCGAATGAGATGTATTGACCTATCAGAGATATGGCCCGGACATGTACTAACTATTGAAATTTACAAAAGGTAATAACTCTTAATCTATGAAAAAAGAGTCATGGTTTTTGTGTAATACACTTCACATATATGTAATTAATCTACCTACAAAGCTTCAAATTGATATCTATTATACGTTTTGATATAGCCCAGACAAGAATTTAGTATAGAAATTTACAAAGGGCAATAACTCATAAACTATGAAAGGAAGAGTTATGGTTCTTTTGCACTTTTTCATGTGATATAGCTTCCTATCAAGTTTCAAGTGGATGCCTCTTGTAGTAGAGTTGTGGAGCAGACACAAAAGTGTGACGGACAGACAGAAGGACGGACAGACAGACGGACAACGAAGTTGAACCCTGTACTAATTCGGACTCATTCAATGGAAAACATACATGTAGCATCATATTATTGTTTTGGCATCAAATGACTGCATATCATAATAAAAAAATACACAGCAAAGACTGAAATAATAATACAAGCAGAATCAACTCACACATAAATTCTGTTACATTGTACTCATAACTAATAAACATGATAAATGTCCCATACAATACTAAAAGAACAACTTCATTTCTTTTTCTTTTATTCAAAAGTTTCATTCATAAAAGTCAATATTCTGTCCATCAGATTGCAAGTTATCAGGTACACAACAACTCATTCTTAGGGAAACTCTACACCATTACCATTTTGGTACATACAATAAGAGGTGAAGTACATGTACTAGTAATAGGACTAACATTATATAAATTCTTGTTATATGAATCCCCAAAATTTCAAACAAATATATTTTCGTCTAACAAAATGTCTTGAAAGAAAGGACTATGAAAGCGTTCATTACCTTACATATTTATTTAATATGGCTCTAAAAAATTCAACATGTAAAAAAGAAAACTAGATATGAAGGGACCTTTAGAGGACAGTGCAATTGATTTTTCTGAAGAAAAAAAAATCTTTTGAAATAATTTCTTTTGTATTACTAGTATTGAACAGAAAAAAACAAAAGCTGGTCGTATTACAGCCAAAGCTCAAGTATTCAAAGTTTTCACTATATTAGAGATTTTGACAGAGATACAATCAAAATTGAAAATATCAGTATAAATAAAGTTGGAATATTAGAAACTACAAATGTAGTTACATTAGAAAAAGATTACATTGAAACAAAGAAGGTAAACATGCTCCATCACTTTAATGACTATCATTTTATTAAAGTTCTGACATAAGATTCCAGCAAGTCACATCACATTTCTTTACAGTAACAGACTATTTTGGATCGGTGGCATATACTGGACAGAATTTATTAGCATCGACGTAATCGATCTACTGATTCTAAATTAACACCTCTACTTTTCAAGTCCTTGAAATCTCTTGACACATTTTTCTCCGTTTGCACATTTGCTGAGCCACTTAGCTTCGATGACGCATTAGCTCAACCTACATTTCCCGGTTTGCTTCGTTTTGTTGACCTTTCAGCTGGACACACTTTTTCCTCAGAGTCACTGAAGTACATCAGTGGTTTGTTTTGCATACCCATGTATAATCTTGTGGCTCCAATATACTTCTTATTGTGTTGAATGTAGTTAAAAACAGAAAAATTATCTTCATCAACCATCTCGTCCATCATAATTAAAAGGACTATATAACCTTCATTTTAACATTCATCATGATATTAAAGATCTACTAGCAGTCTGTTTCTCACAGTTTCATAGTCATCATTACAACCTCAGTGCAGTTTTAATACTTTGTGTTTGATAGAGCGCATCAACTTATGCTCCAGCTCTGTTGTCCTTTACCCCACAGTGTATCAAGTACTCATCAGCCTGCAATACGAAACAATAACAGTAAGTATCTATAGTTACTTGCTACAGGGCATTGGCAGTGTTCATTACCATTAATGTCAATAAATAGTCTAAATCAAGCCCAGTCTTCTATCTTCAGTTTTTGTATGTATTTTTTTGGTTCGGGTGGATCATTTATCAAGAACTTATTGCTAAGTTTTTACTATCAACAATAGGAACTGTCAGATTACTATGGATGGCTTTTCAGTAAGGCTTTGGTCAAAATTTTAAACATTTATCTACAATAACAGCTGCCTGCTGTCATAATGAGTTTTTTTTAAATTGATATCTTTGTGACAATGGCTACTGTATTTGCCCGCAAAAACTAACCAAGCTGTGAAGCTGACGCGAATGCCGACACCAGGGTGAGAACAATATCTTGAAATATTCTTAGAGCTAAAAATCATACCTTCATTTTCTGTTTTGTTGCAACAACTAGAGAACTTGTTGGCATCTTTCTTGATGCTTTTAAGGACACGAGTATTTAAGTCTTCTAAAGTAGGAGCACTACCTATAAAATGTTTTGAAAGAGTATAATTATTTATATTAGCTAGCAAGCAAATAGAAAGCAAATGTTTCCTTAAAATGGAGCGTCTCATGGAATTTCCAACAACATGTTACATTTTGGTCATTAATCTATTACAGACATTTTCATATAAAAAGTATTTTAAACTGTAGCTTGGATATTTATTGATTTTGATAATGGTCCAAATCGTGAGCAAAACCATTTGTTACTTTTATGTGAATATCGTAAATAAAACTATAATTTTCCTCAAAATATGCCATATTTTGTATAAAATTAATAGCGAGCTCGACGAGCTGGCCCGAAGGGCCTGCTCGCAATGCGAGCTTTACAGTAACGCGAGTACCTGCTAAGTGATGGTTTTGAAAACTTTCGTCCTAAAGTACTGATATGACACATCGCAACTTTTCGAATTTAAAGATAACGATAAAAACTGAGGAATTCTGACTGAAAACGGATGTGTAGACTGGTCACCCGCGCACTTCTATGGGAACCATAATTGGACAGGGAACCAGAATAACAGAAGCTGTGAATGAAAATTGAAGGCGCCATTTTGTTTGAAAAATCTGATAAATAAAAACATTTTTTTGTCGAATTTTGTTGTGAATTTTGTTGTTATTACTGTTTATCTTGTTTTTATTCGCAAACATCTGTTTACTACCTACCTTCCTAGAGACAGCGGTCTGAATTAATGGTGGAAATTGATCTGAAATAACCTTGTGCCAATAAGCATTTTGCATTTATCATTAGCAAATATCATTTCGCATTTGTCATTTCGCAAATAACAATTCGCAAATAGCAATTCGCATGGCAGAATGGCTTTCCGTAGAAAGCCATTCTGCCATGCGAATTGTTAATTAATTCAGACCGCTGTCTTCCAGGAAGAAAAACAAGATAAACAGTAATAAAGAATATTTTTCACATGTTTGGGTTTTTTAAGCTTCAATTAAGTCGTGTTGAAGGATAAGATCTACGACAGTATCCTCAAAGTACTTAATGCAGGAGGTATTTTGTACCAGGAATGACCAGATATTACAAATAATATTTACATAATAATATTTACATAAGAAATTTCTTTTGTATGCAGTGTTTATCGTATTAATTTTATACAAAATATGGCATATTTTGAGGAAAATTAAAGTTTTATTAACCATATACACATAAATGTAACCAGTGATTTTGTTAACGATTTGGGCCAAACATGACATTTTAAATGTGTGTGCCAATGCTTATCAAATCCTTTTACTGTGTGATAAATATTGAATAGAACTTTAGTATCATTAGCAGTAATTGACCATTTATATATGTTTTTAACTTTTTTATCAATTGTGTAAAAGTCATTTCCGGTATTTCGCTTGTATAAAAGGTAAATAGTTATTAAAATTAATAAATATCCAAGCTTAAGTTTTAAATACTTTTGATATGAAAAGGTCTGTAATAGATTGTGCTTTGTGAATATTTAAGCATCTCAAGATGACCAAAATGTCACACATTGTTGGAAATTCCATGAGACGCTCCATTGTAAGGAAACATTTGCTTTCTATTTGCTTGCTTGCTAATATAAATAATAATACTCTGTCAAAACATTTTATAGGTAGTGCTCCTACTTTAGAAGAACTTATATGAACTACTGTCCATAAAAGCATCAAGAAAGATGCCAACAAGTTCTCCAGTTGTTGCAACAAAACAGAAAATAAAGGTAAGTTTTTTAGCTCCAAGAATATTTCAAGATATTGTACTCACCCTGGTGTCGGCAATCGCGTAAACTTCACAGCTTGGTTAATTTTTGCGGGCAAGTACAGTAGCCATTGTCACAAAGATATCAATTTAAAAAAAATACTCATTATGACAGCAGACAGCTGTTATTGTAGATAAAGGTTTAAAACTTTGACCAAGGCCTCACTGAAAAGCCATCCATAGTAATCTGACAGTTCCTATTGTTGATAGTAAAAAATTAGCAATAAGTTCTTGATGAATGATCCACCCGAACCAAAAAAATACATACAAAAACTGAAGATAGAAGACTGGGTTTGATTTAAACTATTCATTGACATAAATGGTAATGAACACTGCCAATGCTCTGTAGCAAGTAACTTTAATAATTACTGTAATTGTTTCGTATTGCAGGCTGAGGAGTACGTGATACGCTGTGGGGTGAAGGAGAACAGGGCTGGAGCTTAAGTTGATGCGCTCTATAAAACACAAAGTATTGAAACTGCACTTAGGTTGTAATGATGACTATGAAACTGTGAGAAACAGACTGCTAGTAGATCTTTAATTTCACGATGAATGTTAAAATGGGGGTTATATAGTCATTTTAATTATTGTGAACGAGATGTTTGATGAAGATAATTTTTCCTGTTTTTAACTACATTCAACACAAAAAGAAGTATGTTGGAGCCACAAGATTATACATGGGTATGCAAAACAAACCACTGATGTACTTCAGTGACTCTTAGGAAAAAGTGTGTCCAGCTGAAATGTCAGCAAACGAAGCAAACCGGGAAATGTAGGTTGAACTAATGCGTCATCGGAGCAAAGTGGCTCAGCAAATGCGCAAACGGAGAAAAGTGTGTCAAGAGAATTCAAAGACTTGAAAAGTAGAGGTGATAATTTAGAATCTGTAGATCGATTACGTCGATGCTAATAAATTCTGTCCAGTATATGCCACCGATCCAAAAAAAGGTTACTGTAAAGAAATGTGATGTGACTTGCTGGAATCTTATGCCAGGACTTAGATTAAATGATGGCCATTAAAGTAATGGAGCATTTTTACCTTCTTTTCTAATATTTAAACTTTTTATACTGATATTGTAAATTTTGATTGTATCTCTGTCAAAATCTCTAATATAATGACAACTTTGAATACACGAGCTTTGGCTTTAAAACGACCAACTCTTGTTTTAATTCTGTTCAATAATACAAAAGAAATTATTTCAAAAGTTTGCTTTATTTTTTTTCTTCAGAAAAATCAATTGCACTGCCCTATTAAGGTCCCTTCATATCTAGTTTTCATTTTTATTTATTTACATGTTGAATAGTTTAGTGTCATATTAAATAAATATGCAAGGAAATGAACGCTTTCATAGTCCTTTCTTTCAAGACATTTTGTTAGACGAAAATATAGTTGTTTAAAATTTTGGGTATTCATATAACAAGAATTTATAATGTTACTTCCTATTACTAGTATATGTAAGTACTTCACCTCTTATTTTATGTACCAAAATGGTATTGGTGTGGAGTTTCCCTATACTAGAATGAATTGTTGTGTACCTGGATTTTGTTAAATTAATGAAGTTGTCTGATTATCTGGCTTTTATTATTACTCAGTTTGAAATATGTAAGAATTATTAACGACATTTTTACCCTATAAACTGGATAAAGTTAACTTGCAACCTGATGGACAGAATATTGACTTTTATGAATGAAACTTTTGAATAAACGAAAAAGAAATGAAGTTGTTTTTCAGTATTGTATGGGACATTTATCATGTTTATTAGTTATGAGTACAATTTAACAGAATTTATGTGTGGGTTGATTCTGCTTGTATTATTATTTCAGTCTTTGTTGTGTATTTTTTTTATTCTAATGTGCAGTCATGTGATGCCAAAACAACAATATGATGCTACATGTATGTTTTCCCTTGAATGAGTCCGAATAAATACAGGGTTCAACTTCGTTTTCCGTCTGTCTGCCCGTCCATTTGTCTGTCCGTCACACTTTTGTGTCCGCTCCACAACTCTACTATAAGAGGTATTCACTTGAAACTTGATAGGAAGCTATATCACATGAAAAAGTGCAGTGCAAAAGAACCATAACTCTTCCTTTCATAGTTTATGAGTTATTGCCCTTTGTAAATTTCTATACTAAATTCTTGTCCGGGCTATATCAAAAAGTATAATAGATATCAATTTGAAACTATGTAGGTAGATGAATTACTTATATGTGAAGTGTATTACACAAAAACCATAACTCTTTTTTCATAGATTAGGAGTAATTACCCTTTGTAAATTTCAATAGTTAATACATGTCCGGGCCATATCTCAGATAGGTCATTACATCTCATTTGCCGGACGCAGAAAA
Organism: Ruditapes philippinarum; assembly: GCF_026571515.1. Classification (NCBI taxonomy): domain Eukaryota; kingdom Metazoa; phylum Mollusca; class Bivalvia; order Venerida; family Veneridae; genus Ruditapes; species Ruditapes philippinarum. The sequence continues at coordinate 161,565 of NW_026859218.1, forward strand.
AGATGAGCACTTTTGCAACATGCAGCGCTGTTGAAAATAAATATAAGAGTTACTATTTGTCCTTCATGTTAAAAGAAACATTCCATTCTGCAATATATGAGGCGAGACACAGCTACTTCCGTTTCCGAAAGGACCCGTCCGGTTTAAAGTTTTGTTTGAGATCACAATGTAAAAACATTATTTAAGTAATATAAAACTTATTAATATCTCATTCTAGCTGTACATTCTATAGTGGTAATATTCAATCAAAGCATTTGTATTTGATATAATATCTGTATTTTAAGCAAGATTTTTCCCAATTCATATAGTGTTACCCATAAAATTTAAACTTTGCTTGGAGATACCTAACTTTTCAATATGCTATTAAGTTTGTTAAGTTAAACGTGTATTTTTTTTGCCTACTTTTGGATATTTTGTATCTCTGTTGTATTATAACATGCATGTTTCTGAGACTTACAGAAAGAAGAAAAAGAGATTGTGTCACTACGCAACATAGTGAGTCAGAAGCTTTGCTGCTGTTGTTGATGATGATGGAGATTGCTAAGTTGAGCTTGTTAATTTGTACTTTATAATTGACGTGTTTCTTCCCTTGAATTTGATTCTGATGTCTTCTCTCCTTTAGTTATGTTCTCTGTTTGAATCAAATAAATAAGACACATGATTTTTACAAATTTGTTGATTTTTTCTCAAATATCTATCTACCATTACTGTTAAATCCCTCTCAGGGACAAGTACAGTCGTCCTGTTTTACCAAGATAGAGAGAGAAGGGGAGTTCCAATGAATTGTGCAGGAACATTGCACTCTAAACCCACAATTCATTCATTGAAACGAACTTTTACGCTATGTCTAATGCTTGAAGAAATACAAAATAGGTCCCCGTCCAGGATCGAGCTTGGGAACTATCGCATCCCATGCGAGCGTCCTACCAGTGGACCAACTCGTCTCAATTTGGGGGATAGCCTATTGTTCTAGGAAAAATGTTAGTATTTTGCATTTTGACCAAAAAGCCCTTTTTTCGCCGAGATACAAGACTTCATACATGAGAATACATACTGGAGAGATACCAATTAAATTTAGTACTGTTCAACAATGTCGCTTGTGTAACAACAACTAAATAAATGTTCTATAATTATTGCCAACTTCGCAGCTTGTTTATAAGTTACATATAATGCCTCGATAACCATATACATAATAAATTTAATGAATTTACTTGTTCAATCTAAAATTGTCACAGATGCGAATAATAGCCCCCCACACAACAAACTTTAATTTCATGCAGGAATAAAGCCTTTATACATAAAATGTCTAAGTTCAAGGGCACATAACTCTGCAATGCCTGATTTGCCAGACCATAATTTTGTGGCATGCTCATATTCACTTCATGATTATGATATAATTCAAGATTTGCTCCACAATCTTTTATGTTCAAATAATACATATGTGCATGTCTATATTCAAGGGTATCTGCAATGCCTGGATTGCCCTAACTGACTTTTGTAAAACTTCACTTCATGATGATGATGTACTGTAAGTTTGAAACCAATCCCTAAAGAATTGTGAAAGAAGCTGGCGCCACAAGAATGTAGGTATTTATGCATACAGACCAACAGAGCACCCCAACAACCGACTCAATAATTTCCCTTCTTAAACTTCTTTTGCGGGAGTATTATAATGGTTAAATAATGTACATGTATAACAAATGAATCGATAATTCTTTATACTAAATTTTACTGTGACACCATGATTTTATTTACATGTATTCAAAGTCTTTTCACTTGCATACATTTCCATGATCAAATTTGAAAACAGTTCAAATGCTCTATCAAGATTAGTTGGCATCTGCCATCTGTATTGTTCAATGACAGAAAGGGCCCAGTCGGAAAACATTTTTGACAGCAATACTGATTACGTTCAGAACAGTTTTTATTTGCAAGCAATGATCAACCTCCACTTCATCAGCATCTTTGCTCTGCTCGGTACAGTAATACAATTCAGCAGTAGTGTACATCATGTTTGGTATTTCAGAAAGAGATCTTACATTCTTCATCTTTCGCACACGATGCTTATTCCAATTGTGTGCATGATGTTGAAGTTCATTACGAATTGCAGGAATGAAACAGAACTTCAAGCAATATGTATAAAGAACGTTGTCTATTTTTGCAAAACACCACTCAAATTAATCCATGCACGTCTGTAACAGGGATTATCTCAAATATTGCCAAAACCATTCGATCCTTGGGTTGTGATTCGTTGAACTACCCATATTACAGCACATCTTGTAAACATATCATTGTTGCTTATAGAATAAGGATTGGATTATTTTTGATGCCACGCAAGTGTCGAACTAGATTATGTACAGTGTGTATTAGCAAACGTAGTGTAAGTGTTTGTTTACGACTAGTAGCTTTTCTCGCTGTGTTAACTTTACTGGGTGGGGATGTGGAAACTAACCCCGGGCCGCCAAGGTCACAGAAACAGCGTACACTTTCTTTTGCTGAAGTGACGAGCTCTCCCTCAGGATCGGTAACAATTCCGACAACATCCCAGGACAATGCAAAGCGAACAACAAGAGCAACCGCAGGGCAGGATAGTGAGGTATTATCTTTTCTTCGAGATATGAAAAATGAAATGCGGACTGATTTAGCGGCCATTAATTCAAAAATTGACGATATAACTTCTGCTGTAAATGCTTTAAAATCAGAAAATCAGGCACTTAGACAAGAAAATCAAGATATGAAAAAACAAATGCAGAAACTATTTATAAAAGTTGACAATTTAGAAGGACAATCCCGTCGAAATAATCTTAGATTCCATGGAATACATGGCAAACTAGGTGAAAAATGGGAGGACACCGAGGTAAAGGTTCGGGAATTTATCAAAAATGACTTGGGTCTACCAGAAATGGAAAATGTGCATATCGAAAGAGCCCATCGTGTTGGCAGTAGGTTTACAGAAACATGCCCGATTGTAGCTAAATTCGCCAACTTTAAGGATCGCGAAAATATTATCCAAAAAGCGAGACAAGTTTTGAATAGAGGGTCTCCTTTTTCAGTAAGGGAAGATTTCACAGAACGTGTTCAGTTACAAAGGCGTGAATTAGGTCAAAAACTAGTACAGGCTAGAAATAGTGGATAATACGCGTCACTACGCTATGATAAACTTATTGTTGACAATAGTGTTTACAAATATGACGATCTAACCAATCAGATTACCAGAATCGGATCTACACGAGTGAGAGGCGAACGTGTTACAGGACCACGTGATCGAAATTTTAGGCGGGAAACAGTGTCACATGATACATTTGTTAGCGATGGCGACCAATCAGGAAACGAAGGTGGAATCGAAAGTGAGGTTTTAGGCGGAGACTAGGAAACAGGTCAAGGCCCAAGTGTAAATATAAACATTGTCACGTGGAACATTTGCGGTTTAAAGAAACATGTACATGACTACAATTTCTTAAATTATTTACAAAGGTTTGACATTATTGGTTTGATAGAAACTTGGAATGATGTTGAAAATGAATTTGCAAATATTTTGTATGGTTATACGTGTTTTGATAACATACGTTTAAAATCTTCTGGCTCTTTACGTAACAGTGGTGGTGTTTCCGTGTATATTAAATCGCACCTGATAAAAAACAATTTTATTTCACGTATATGCACTGACTTTAACGATTGTATAGTTTTATATATTAAAAGTGCTTTGTATAGATCCATGCAAGATATTATTTTATACATTGTTTATGTTTCTCCTGAAGGGTCAAATATTTATGACAAAAAGTCCGAAAAAAATGGAATTAAAACCATTCAAAGTAATATTGAAATATTAAATAATATGTATCCAAATGTATATCTATACTTAGGTGGCGATTTCAATGCACGTACGAAGGATTTGTTAGATTATATTCCACATGACAATTTAGATGTTATATTTAATACAGAAGTTGATTATGATTCAGACTATTTCGAAATTTCTAGAAATAACAAAGATATTGAGAGATATAATTTATTTGGGAGATCTCTTGTAGAATTATGTTGTATTCATAGTATCCATATTTTAAATGGTCGTTTGTACAATGATGTTGCAGGTAATTTTACTTGTTTAACTTACAATGGAGCAAGTGTTGTTGACTATCACATTGTCTCGTCTGATATTTTTTCTCATATAAGTTATTTTAACGTTGAAGAGCGTCACGAATCAGATCATTTACCAATTTGTGCAAGATTGACTTTAGAACGAGGGCAACCATTTGTTAGATATAATAAGAAAAATGAAACCTTTAATGAAGTACATGTCGACAAATATAGATGGAATGATAGGTACATGGCGGGTTTCTTACAATTATTTACCGCGGAGTATAATTCTATACGAGAGAATTTACTTAATGAAATAGATCTAAGTGTTAACAATGCAGTTAATCATATCATTAATATTTATAAAAAATCATCAGCAAATATGCGCGTTAGATATTTAGCGCAAAATAGTGTGAATATTAATCAACCCTGGTGGGACCGAGAATGTGAAACAACTAAGCAGCTTAAATACGCAGCTCTACGACGTTTTCGCTGGACTAATAACACTTTAGACTTTCAACAATTTGTAGCGCTCCGAAAACGTTTTAAAAAAACTTGTTATATAAAAAAGTATCTTTACCAAAAGTCTAAGCGCGATCAACTAATTACGTTACGATCAAATCCCAAAGCCTTTTGGAAACTGTTAAAATCTAGAAATGGTAATATAAATGAACAATCTTCATTGATAGATAGGGGAGCTTGGTTTGATTATTTTCATGAGTTATTATTTAAAAGTAACCAACCTAATATATGTGAAAGTAATTGGGACTTTAGAGTTAATACTGGTGAGGAAAATCAGTATTTAAATTCTGAAATTTCCTCCGATGAAGTCATCAAAAGTATAAACAAATTGAAATGCGGAAAATCACAGGGAAGTGATGGCATCGGAGCAGAATTCTATAAAAATACTTCGTCATTAATCGCACCTGTCCTTTGTAAATTGTTTAATAAGATATTTAGTACTGGGGTTTTCCCAGACATTTGGAGGGATAGTATTATAGTACCTGTGTACAAGTCGGGGCCTCAGGATGACCCTTCTAATTATAGAGGAATTTCCTTAATCAATGTTATGTATAAAATATTTTCTAATATTATATATGATAGGTTATGTAATTGGGCTGAGAAATTTGATAAAATAGACGAATCCCAAGCCGGATTTCGAGCCGGTTACTCTACAATTGATAATATTTTTATATTACAAAGCATGGTACAGAAATATATTAGTAAACCGGGCGGACGATTTTATGTTCTTTATGTAGATTTTAAAAAAGCATTTGATGGACTTAAACATTTTAATTTATTCAATACTATAAACAGATGTGGCGTTAGGGGGAATTTATTTCGTGTTCTTTTATCAATGTACTCAAAACTGCGTGGATGTGTACAAGTTAGTACTACCAAAACTACAGACTATTTTAAATGTAACATAGGTACAAGACAAGGGGACGTAACAAGTACGATAATGTTTAACCTGTATATAAATGAGTTATCTCCCTTTCTGCGTAATAAGGGACATCGCGGTATATTCATTACGGATCAAATTCCCGATATTATATGCATTCTTTTCGCTGATGATGTTGCAAATTGCGCCGATACTGCGATCGAACTTCAGTCTCAATTAAATTCAATTTCAGATTTTTGTAATAATACCGGTATGTCTATAAATGAGAATAAAACTGAAATTATTGTATTTAGAAACGGTGGACCGCTCAGGTCATATGAAAAATGGTTTTACAACGGCAGTTCAGTAAATGTCACACCAATGTACAAATATATGGGTCTTTTATTTACACCTAAATTATCTTGGACAAAAGCAAAAACTAAACTTGCTGCACAAGCTAGGAAATCTATTTATGCTATTAAATCATATCAAAGAAATTTTGGAAAGTTTTTACACTCTGATTATTTTAAATTATTTGACTCTATGGTAAAACCTATACTTACCTATGGTGCCGAAATTTATGGAAGTGAGATCTCCGAAATTCTTGAACAAGTTCAAATACAATATTGTAAAGATTTTCTAGGTGTAAATTATTCTGTTAATGATAATGTTGCATTGGGAGAATGTGGAAGGATGCCTTTATGTATTGATCATCATGTAAAAATTATCAAATATTGGTGTAAACTTCTTTGTATGCCAGAACACAGATATCCTAGAAATTGTTATTTGATGTTAACTAGACAAGATAATGTTGGAAAGAAAAATTGGGCTACTTCAGTAAAAAACTTATTGTATACTTATGGGTTTGGCTTTGTATGGCTAAGTCAAGAAATTGGGGATATCAATCTATTTATTTGTCAATTTAAACAAAGAATTATTGATTGTAAGACACAAAATTGGATGGAAGAAATTCAGAATTCACCCCGATGTGACACCTATAAATTTTTCAAATCTATGTTAAATCCTGAAAAGTATTTATCTATTGATATGCCATTTTATGTAAAAAGATCATTATCGAGATTTAGATGTTCTAGTCATAAATTATATATAGAAACTGGACGACATTTGGGTATACCAAGAAATGAGCGAATTTGCCAACACTGTTTGCAAAATTATAACAATTCGTTCATCGAAGATGAATTTCATGTATTTTTTATTTGTAATAGATTTTCCCAACAAAGACAACGTTATATATCTCCATGGTACAGTCATGATTATACATTCCATAATTTTTGTAATTTGATTAAAACTAAAAATGAAGAAAACATAAAGAATATTGCTTTTTTTGTTCATGAAATTATGAAAATTGTTGATAATTAATATCAATAGGAAAGTACAATGTATATTGTAGACACAGCTAAATATGTATTTCTGTTTTGTTTATATTATGTATTTTGGGCCGGAGGCCTTTATTTACAAAATAAAATGTTGATGTTGATGTTGTTGATGTTGTATGAATTCATGTTCCTCGGCGAAAAGAGGGCTTAATTTTTGGTCAAAATGCAAAATACTAACATTTTTCCTAGAACAATAGGCTATCCCCCAAATTGAGACGTGTTGGTCCACTGGTAGGACGCTCGCATGGAATGCGATAGTTCCCAAGTTCGATCCTTGACGGGGACCTATTTGGTGTTTCTTCGAGCATTAGAAATAGCGTAAAAGTTCGTATCAATGAATGCATTGTGGATTCAGAGTGCTATGTGCCTGCACAATTCATTGGAACTCCCCTTCTCCCTCTATCTGGGTGAAACAGGACGACTGTTCTTGTCCCTGAGAGGGATTTAACAGTAATGGTAGATAGATATTTGAGAAAAAACAACAAATTTGTGAATTATTTATTTGATGCAAACAGAGAACAAAATTAAAGGAGAGAACACATCGGAATCAAATCCAAGTGAAGAAACACGTCGATTATAAACTACAAATTAACAAGCTGAACTTAGCAATCTCCATCATCATCAACAACAGCAGCAAAGCTTCTGACTCACTATGTTGCGTAGTGACACTATCTTTTTTCTTCTTTCTGTAAATCTCAGAAACATGCATGTTATAATACAGCAGAGATACAAAATATCAAAAAGTAGGCAAAAAAACACACGTTTAACTTAACAAACTTATTAGCATATTGAAAAATTAGGTATCTCAAAGCAGAGTTTAAATTTTATTGGTAACACTATATAAATTTGGAAAAAATCTTGCTTAAAATACAGATATTATATCAAAAGATAATCCATTGATACAAATGCTATGATTGAATATTACCAGTATAAAATATAAAGCTAGAATATGAGATATTAATAAGTTTTATATTATTTAAAGAATGTTTTTACATTGTGATCTCAAACCAAACTTTAAACTGGCCGGGTCCTTTCAGAAACGGAATTGGCTATGTCTCGCTTCATATAATACAGAATGGAATGTTTCTTTTAACATGAAGGCCAAATTGTAACGCTTATATTTATTTTCAACAGCGCTGCATGTTGCAAAAGTGTTCATCTTTTCCTGCGTATGTGCGGATGAGATGTATTGACCTATCTGAGATATGATCCAGACATGTATTAACTTTTGAAATTTGCAAAGGGTAATAACTCTTAATCTATGAAAAAAGAGTTATGGTTCTTGTGTAATACACTTCACATATATGTAATTAATCTACCTACAAAGTTTCAAATTGATATCTATTATACTTTTTGATATAGCCCGGACAAGAATTTAGTATAGAAATTTACAAAGGGCAATAACTCATAAACTATGAAAGGAAGAGTTATGGTTCTTTTGCACTGCACTTTTTCATGTGATATAGCTTCCTATCAAGTTTCAAGTGAATACCTCTTATAGTAGAGTTGTGGAGCGGACACAAAAGTGTGACGGACAGACAAATGGACGACAGACAAACGGACAACGAGGTTGAACCCTGTACTTATTTTGACTCATTCAAGGGAAAACATACATGTTGCATCATATTGTTGTTTTGGCATCAAATGACTGCACATTAGAATAAAAAAATACACAGCAAAGACTGAAATAATAATACAAGCAGAATCAACTCACACATAAATTCTGTTAAATTGTACTCATAACTAATAAACATGATAAATGTCCCATACAATACTGAAATCACAACTTCATTTCTTTTTCTTTTATTCAAAATTTTCATTCATAAAAGTCAATATTCTGTCCATCAGGTTGCAAGTTAACTTTATCCAGTTTATACGGTAAAAATGGCGTTAATAATTTTTACATATTTCAGACTGAGTAATAATAAAAGCTAGATATAATCTGACAGCCTCATTAATTGAACAAAATCCAGGTACACAACAACTCATTCTAGTATAGGGAAACTTCACACCATTACCATTTCGGTACATAAAATAAGAGGTGGAGTACATACATGTACTAGTAATAGGAAGTTACATTATAAATTTCTTGTTATATGAATACCCAAAATTTTAAACAAATATATTTTCGTCTAACAAAATGTCTTGAGAAAGCGTTCATTTCCTTACATATTATTTAATATGACACTAAACTATTCAACATGTAAATAAATAAAAAAGAAAACTAGATATGAAGGGACCTTAATAGGGCAGTGCAATTGATTTTTCGGAAGAAAAAAAAATAAAGCAAACTTTCGAAATAATTTCTTTTGTATTATTGAACAGAATTAAAACAAGAGCTGGTCGTATTACAGTCAAAGCTCGTGTACATTATATTAGAAATTTTGACAGAGATACAATCAAAATTTACAATATCAGTATAAAAAAGTTTAAACATAAGAAAAGATGGTAAAAATGATCCACAACTTTAATGACCATCATTTTAAGTCCTGGCATAAGATTCCAGCAAGTCACATCACATTTCTTTACAATAACAGACTACTGGATCGGTGGCATATACTGGACAGAATTTATTAGCATCGACGTAATCGATCTACTGATTCTAAATTATCACCTCTACTTTTCAAGTCCTTGAATTCTCTTGACACACTTTTCTCCGTTTGCGCATTTGCTGAGCTACTTTGCTCCGATGACGCATTAGCTCAACCTACATTTCCCGGTTTGCTTCGTTTTGCTGACATTTCAGCTGGACACACTTTTTCCTCAGAGTCACTGAAGTACATCAGTGGTTTGTTTTGCATACCCATGTATAATCTTATGGCTCCAACATACTTCTTATTGAGTTGAATGTAGTTAAAAACAGAAAAATTATCTTCATCAAACATCTCGTCCACCATAATTAAAAGGATTATATAACCCTCATTTTAACATTCATCGTGAAATTAAAGATCTACTAGCAGTCTGTTTCTCACAGTTTCATAGTCATCATTACAACCAAAGTGCAGTTCCAATACTTTGTGTTTTATAGAGCGCATCAACTCTAGATCTGTTCTCCTTCACCCCACAGCGTATTAAGTACTCCTCAGCCTGCAATACGAAACAATAACAGTAGGTATTTATAGTTACTTGCTACAGGGCATTGGCAGTGTTCATTACCAATAATGTCAATGAATAGTCTAAATCAAACCCAGTCTTCTATCTTCAGTTTTTGTATGTATTTTTGGTTCGGGTGGATCATTTATCAAGACTTATTGCTAAGTTTTTACTATCAACAATAGGAACTGTCAGATTACTATGGATGGCTTTTCAGTCAGGCTTTGGTCAAAATTTTAAACCTTTATCTACAATAACAGCTGCCTGCTGTCATAATGAGTATTTTTTTAAAAATTGATATCTTTGTGAAAATGGCTACTGTACTTGCCCGCAAAAATTAACCAAGCTGTGAAGCTGACGCGATTGCCGACACCAGGGTTAGTACAATATCTTGGAGCTAAAAATCATACCTTTATTTTCTGTTTTGTTGCAACAACTAGAGAACTTGTTGGCATCTTTCTTGATGCTTTTAAAGACAGGAGTTTCCATAAATTCTTCTAAAGTAGGAGCACTACCTATAAAATATTTTGAAAGAGTATTATTATTTATATTAGCAAGCAAGCAAATAGAAAGCAAATGTTTCCTTAAAATGGAGCGTCTCATGGAATTTCCAACAATATGTGACATTTTGGTCAATTTGAGATGATTTAATATTCACAAAGCACAATCTATTACAGACCTTTTCATATCAAAAGTATTTAAAACTGTAGCTTGGATATTTATTAATTTTAATAACTATTTACACTTTATACAAGCAAAATACCGGAAATGACTTTTAAACAATTGATGAAAAAGTTAAAAACATATATAAATGGTCAATTACTGCTAATGATACTAAAGTTCTATTCAATATTAATCATACAGTAAAAGGATAAACATTTGATAAGCATTGTTGGGTCCAAATCGTTAACAAAACCACTGGTTACATTTCTGTGAATATGGTTAATTAAACTTTAATTTTCCTCAAAATATGCCATATTTTGTATAAAATTAATAGGAAAAACACTGCATACAAAAGAAATTTCTTATGTAAATATTATTATGTAAATATTATTTGTAATATCTGGTCATTCTTGGTACAAAGTACCTCCTGCATTAAGTACTTTGAGGATACTGTCGTAGATCATATCCTTCAACACGCCTTAATTGAAGCTTAAAAAACCTAAACATGTGAAAAATATTCTTTATTTCTGTTTATCTTATTTTTACTTCGCAAATATCTGTTTACTACCTACCTTCCTGGAAGACAGCGGTCTGAATTAATGGTGAAAATTGATCGGATATAACCATGTGCCAATAAGCATTTTGCATTTATCATAAGCAAATGTCATTTCGCATTTGTCATTTCGCAAATAGCAATTCGCAAATAGCAATTCGCATGGCAGAATGGCTTTCCATAGCTTTCCATAGTCTACAAAGACTTGTTATTTTATATCAAACAAGAACTTCGCGAGTCGGACGTGTCGCCTGACAATAGCATAAAAATTTATGTATATAAGCAAATAAGCAATTAGCAAATAAGCAAATTGGCAAATCAGCAAATAAGCAAATGGGCAAATCAGCAATTAGCAAATTAGCAATTAAGTAGTTGGCAAATAAGCAAAGTGGCATGTCCCTACCGGCATTCCATAGTTTATCAGTCAGGTGAGGATAAAGGTTTATCAGTCATGTGAGAACAGTTACTTCCCCTATCGCCACCACCTCTAACGTTCTTCAAATTTTATAAACTGTTAAAAGGTGGGTAAATTATTTGATACTTTTTTTAGACTTACGTCTGAACTTATCTAAATATTGTTATCACTATTTATAATGTTTATAGATAATAATTAATCATAATTAAAGAAAATAACAGTCTTAAAGAGTTTCTACTTTCAATTTCGAATTTGATTTGACACGAAATTACCACAGACATTTCATGGCAATTTCACTGTATTTAATGTTTTTTCATAAACGAACTCCAAGTAGATCATATTGAAAGTAGACTTGTGTTATTTAGATTTTCTTGAACTTTGGTGCTTTAAGTGTGGTGACCATTAATCGGATAGGATGTAATTTTCGGACATCATTATATTTTGTTATCATATAATGAAACAAGATCTATCTTTAACGTGACCATTCACGTTAAAATAAATGTTTATTCATATATTATTTCATGTTAATTCATATTAAAGTTAATTCATATTTTGCATTCTTTACTTTATTGAGACTAAATGGTAAACGGTATTGTTTTTCGTATACTGTATGTATAAATTGTTTGAAAACCAGTTTTATGGTTGTAACATATGTCCCATTCGTGTGAAAATATTACAAATATATTAATAGAGTGTTTACAGGGGCGTATCGCTTATGGGGAAGGCTCTGACTGACCCACAACCGAAATTATGATATTTTAGGAAGACAACCGTCTGTGATTACCTGGGAAGTTATGATATTTTAGGAAGACAACCGTCTGTGATTACCTGGGAAATTATGATATTTTAGGAAGTTTTTTAAACGTCAAAATAGCGGAAAACATATTTTATGTTCAAGACATTGACCATGTCGTAATAATGTGCAAAAATATTTTGTCGTATGGTTTGCAAAAAAAGACATTATGTATACAAGTGCTGATCAGGAAGGGGAGCCACGCACATAACCCTAAGTGATTTTCTTGTTTAATGATAGTCCAATAATACATGTATATTAGATATTACTGGCTAATTTCAACGTCCCGTACGTAGTAGTGTATACACGTAATATATACGTTGAAATATGTTGTTGTTTTTTATCTCAAAAACTGCTTATTTAAGTTTTATTGATATAATTATTTTCCAAGGTAAATACGAAATAACATGTAATACACTTCAACACCAGAGCAAGTTTACAATATTTTATTTGGGTCTACTAGTTTCAGTCATCTGAAGAGTCTTTTGTGAAAATAAATGATACTTATTATACTTAGTGACTTAATTCAATTTCAGACCTAACCAAAACATTTTAATATATTCAATTTAAATTTTCAGATTTTCGGTCTTAATTTGTCCTGTTTTGGAAAAGAATGGCAACTTCAAGTACTGATGTGAATGAATCTTCAGACATCGTTCACGAGTTTCCATGTAAACCTTGTTCTGATGATGGCAAAAACATCGAGGGTGTGAATTTCTGTGCAGAGTGCCAGACTTACTTCTGTCATGCATGTGTGCAGTTCCACAACAAATGCTTCAAGACTCACACAATCTTTAATAAATCTGGAGTGAAATCAGGCAAGCTCCAGTTTGAGCAGACTCAAAGCGGTATAGCGTGTGATAAACATGCAGAATACCCAATTCAAATGTACTGTAGAGAACATGATACTGTCTGTTGTGCTGTTTGTATAGCTGTTGATCACAGGTGAGAGTTTAATTTTAAAATATTAAATGTATTTCTGAATATGTAAAATGGGTATATTTTTAGTACTGGCAAATTAGATACAAAGTCTGTAAAAGTTATGAGAAGTGTGCTCTAACTTATTAATACTCTTTTCATTAGTTAGAATAAATTTGATTATATTTTGATTTCTTTATTACTCAAGTACAACATCTTTTACTAACGGTATATGTGTATATTTTGTATTTTAATTTTTATTTCATTAAGTTTTTTAACCATATGTCAGTTGTATTTTATTCAGTTTGTTTGATAAATTGAGTATTGAAGCAATACTTATTTATTAGCCTCTATCTCCTTAACAAAAATCATGTCCAGTCAAAAACTTTGTCATTCTTCAAATTACATTGAAATTACATGTACCTTTATCCATAGGTACCTACATGTATGGTATATATTAAACCTAAGAAACTTTGAAGTATATTCGGTGATAGAGTAAGTTGTCACAAATATTACATAAAATTTTGTATCAAATAATTCTTTTCATTTAAGGTTGTGCAAGAGTGCTGACTTCATCCCAAAGCTGGCAAAGGAAATCTTGAATGGACGGGACAGAAATGATGCAAAGGCATCGCTAGAAGGGATTCGGAAACAGCTGAACTCCATGAAGGCTAAAAAATTACAGCAGATTAAAGATGTGGGTGAAGAAAAAGATGAAAACCTGAAAGAAATTGTCAAGATGAAGGAACAGATCATTGCCAGAATGGAAGAGATGGAACGAAATTCTGTCCAACAAGTCCAGAAGAAACATGACAAAATCGTTAGAGCTATAAAGACTGACATAAACTCTATTGATGTGAAACTGAATGCTGTTCAGAGCAATATTGAAAAGGTCAATGCATTTAAGGGAGACAATGAAGTTAAACTGTTTGTAGTTCTGAATAAAGCACATGAGGTAGAAGTAAGTAGTAGTAGTTTCATTGATGAGAATGGTAAAGGGGAGTATGACAAAATTGATTTTGTAGTCAATCAAGATATTGCTTCCTTTGTAGGTAAGATAGATGCTTTTGGTAATGTCAGAGGTGATAGAGATAGGGAAATAGGCCATACAGTAGCCACTTGTTCTCAGATACTAGTCCATGCACCTGAAGCATCACTTGTTAAGCAAATTTCTGTGAAAGGAAGTGACAGTTGTATATTAGATAATGACCAGATTATTATTCTTGTAAATGAAGGTCTCATTAGACTTGATAAAACTTATAAATTAATAGATGAATGTAATTTGAGTGGGGCCTGTTTATGCCAGGTCGGACCAACTGAGTTGGCTGTTTTGCATGGTCAACAAATTGCAATTATTGATGTTGGAAAATCATTAGTAATCAGTCGGTCTTTAACTATGTTTAGTGATAAAGATGATATGAAGAAGCGGTACCCAGTAAATCCACCATGGAAATTTCATAATGTACAATTGTTTTGGTTTATCAGTTTCAAAAAGAAAAAACTATTTGTGTGTGATAAAGTAACTATGGTTGTATGGGAGAGTAATCTTCGCAGAACCTTTAACATACAAGTTAGGTGTTTTCAGTTTTTATGATCTGAAAGGTTGTCATATTGAAACACATATATTCCTGTCTGATGAAAAAGCTGATTATAGGAATCTATCATGCAACTTTTCAGTCCTTTATAACTCTTGCATGTACATTTCTACCAGTAAAAAGGGTCTGTTAGCTTTTGACATGATTAACAAGACAT
The DNA here is from genome assembly GCF_026571515.1 of Ruditapes philippinarum. NCBI lineage: Eukaryota > Metazoa > Mollusca > Bivalvia > Venerida > Veneridae > Ruditapes > Ruditapes philippinarum. Next base: position 176,604 of record NW_026859218.1, read on the forward strand.
TGTCAGAGGTTACACACAAGAGGCTGCAGAATGCATATTGTGTCTGTGAGGGAAGAAATGGTCAATACTTTGTTTGTGGTCGGGACACACACAATATATTTCTAGTAGATAGAAAGAATAACACAATGGAAGAGATTTTAGGAAGCATAGATGGAATAAAGGACCCTATTTCTGTAATGTATATAAAACAAGAAAATCGCCTCTTGGTGACGAGTGCATCTCAAGGTATCAAAGTCTATCAGTTAAAATAGGGAGACAAATAGAATGAGTCTGATGAAAAAGGTTGAGAGTTCATTAGATTTTGAAATTAGTGAATAAAAACAAATACGCTACCATAGACAGGAATTTTATAAGACCCCATCCAGTTGTTTATTAATGCCTCAGTGTCATGTTCTTTTACTACAAAGTATCTAATGAGTTTTAATGTTAAGAAGATTATGTTGTAGCTAGTGTTAAATAAACTGTAATCACTCTATGTATGTAACAAAACATATAGATAGAGGTAGGGGTAAATGATCAAGCTTCAGATATAATTGATTGTATTTGTAAGAAAGGTTAACCCTTAGTCTTCTTGATGCAATAGTGATTAGCCTTTTCTACTTTATAGAGCAGGGCCATGATGTGTGCTCTATACTGGTGGTACATTTGTAGCTCATTTTTTGTATTTTGATTTCGTTAAATTTAAAATAGGTTGTTCCAAATTCAAAGCAAGGCAAATCGATTTCACATTAAGGTAAAATCAGTACCTTTCTACAACACCAGTATTTCACAGGTTAACTCATAATGTAGATACATGTATATATAAACAATTTACTGCAGTTTCAATTTACTGTTTACTGGAATAAAATTATATAGTTTTATTTGATGTACAGTCGGAAAGTTCTTTCAGACAATCCAAAATTTTAGAACAGAAATTAATAATTGGTCACTGTTTGATTTTTTTTTTTTTTGACAGTTATATCTATGAAGCAAAATTGTTTGTTTTTAAGATGCCATTTATTTAGAACTCACTTATAATGTTTCTTAGATGTTCTTATTAAAAAGGTTTGACTGTATTGAAAATTTTATATTGTGTGTTGAAGGTTGGACTGTAGTGCAAATTTTAGTATGTGTATTAAAGTTTTGACTGTATTCCATGATACAAGTTCGACTGTATCTGAAATTTTGTTATATAATGTTTGTAGTATAGTCATTTGGGTTAAACTTTTGATTGATTGTATTAATATATGTCTCATTAGATTGACTATTTTAATATAATGTTTGGTATTTAAGATTTGAATTATTGTATAAAATTATGTTGATAAATCAAGATTTGACTTATTGTACATAATTTATGATATTGTAAAGTTTAATGATATTCATACCATGTTATTGGTAATTCAAGGGTTTTGACTGTATTCAATTATGTTTTCATAATTCAAGATTTGATCTTGTACATAATTTTTATGATATTTCAAAGTTTGAATGTATGTACCATGTTATGGTAATTTAGGTCTTGACTTACTGCATATTATGTTTTGATAATTCAAGGTTTCACTGTATTGTATATGATGTTTTGCGGTATTTCAAGGTTGACTGAGTTGCATATTTGTTATGAATAGTCAATAAGACCGTATTGTATACAATCAAATGTTTTGATTTTTAATTTTACTGTATTCATGCATTTAATTTTGGTTTCCCGAGCGTTTGTGCGTTCGCCCTTTGAAAACTATAATTTTAATAATTTTTGTAAGTCATTCAATGAAACATCTTATTGGCATTTTTTAGTGAAAGGTTTTAATTAAAAACTAAAAATAGAATATTGATAATAATTGAAAATGTATCCAGTCAAAGAAATGACAAAAACCTTTAATCTTTGTTTGGTTTTTTATGAAAAAAAATAATGCATTTAAAGGGGATCTGATTGATTTGGCTTTGATTTTTTTTTATTTGGTGTTACACTGTACTAGGGGAAGACCTGATGTACCCACCCATGCATTATTTCAGTAACGAATTGGCATCTCAGTAGAACCACCGACGTTCCGTAAGCTAGCTGGATAGATTCCTCCCATGACAGAAAATCAAGTCCTGGCACAATTCGAACCTATCGCTGTGAGCAACATTCACCACTAGGTCATATATATGCCCCTGGTTACTTACTAGTCACCTAGACATAAAAGAGTTCGGACTGATCGTTTGGTGTCATATTCTTTTTATCACATAGCTAAATTTATCAAAACAATCTGTTTACAACTTTATGTTGATTTATTAACAGAAGCTTATATTATTGCTAGGCGTTAATGGTAAGCTGGTAATTTCCATTAAAAATACACTGCAAAAATAAAAAGGAGTAAGTCTAAAACAATGGCAAACGAAGGGATCCAACACGGACCTCGTATATCTGGCAATCACTCAACTGAGTGTGCTACTGCGGATAATTATATCGACAACCTAGACATTAAGATGGTGTGACGTTTCAAATATTTGTTATATACTCCATATTAATTCTCATAAACTACACGGACAGACTCGTAGTGGAGTCGGTTGTTTCAATGAGTGCTATATAATGTATTCATAATTGACAGGCCAATAATATCAAAATATAATACTAACGAGAAATATAAATACAAATCACACATTGCATACATTTATGCTAAATCTCAAATTAATGAATTCAAAACAAGCAGAAGATATATTTTAGCTTTTACCAAAAACCGTTTTCTGCTATTCATTTATCACCCTATGATTTGTAGATAATGTTCATATGCATGTATCTTAGTTTCTAAGTCCAATTTTAGGAGAGAAAAAAACACTATTTAACTCTAAATGAAACTAATCAATGCAGCATATATCAAGTTGTTTTATAAAATGGGGGTTAAACAAAATGTGTGATCTAATCTGGGCCAGTCTCATGTTATACATGAGCTTATGACGTCTCTATACCCGGCAAGAATAAAGTATTGCAAACGCCATTTTTTTTAATTTAAAACTAATCTGAAGATAAGAATTTCTAGACTGGATTTTCATAAAAAATCGTTTTCTGTACCATTTTGTTTCTCAAACATTGTATCACATACATACATGACAGTTACAACTACTGAAAACAAGGATTTAGCAATAAAAATGATGAGCCAGGAAGTAACGTCACCCAAGATATAAATATCGACGGGGATAACGTGTCTTTAATATGTATAACATCCCCGAAAAGACGAAAAAAATCGACACCCAGTTGATATGCCGTTTTTCGATGGACGAATGTTGAAGGTAGTTTATATATATATATATATATATATATATATATATATATATAATATATATATTATATATATATATATATATTATATATAAATAAATATTATATATATATATATATAATATATATATATATATATATATATATATATATATATATATATATATATATATATCATGCGTGCGCACGCGTAAATAACTGCGTTTGCGTGTTCCCTATTTTTTTGTTACTTAATTCTTATTCTTTTTTTCTGCTCCAGAGTGATGCTTCAAATGAGTAAGTGGTCTATCTTGAGGTTGATTATATTCCACGTCTTCTTAAAATTTCTTTGTCTGCTATTTTTCATTTAATATGATATGCGAGAATAAAATTCATTATTTAATTTATTCTAATCAGTATGAATTTGGTATTTTTCCAGTTTAAATACAAGGTACAGTCGAAAAGAAAATATGAATACAATCTACATTTGGTATATAAGCATATATAATAAAATCGAAGATAGAACATTTTGATTTTATGTATTATTTTCAGTGCGTATTTAGTGTAAATGGTGATAACATTGTAGAGAATCAAACAGGGGCGTTTGAAGCTGTAAATATTTGTTTCAGGCAAGGGAGTCAACTCGTTTTTGGTATGTAAGATTCATAGATTTTTAATATTTTGAAGGCCCTTTGAAGGAAGATTATTTCTTTCCTCTGTTTAATAGAAAGGGACGCATCAGTTTTAATTAAGTTGCCTGCATGAACATTAATTTACAAGAACTGCTCACTACATGAACATTATTAATTTGAGCACGTGCACTGTTCACTACATGAATGTTGTTCACTAAGCACTATATAATCACGAAACAACTCCATGAAAATTATTCACTGAGCACTACCCACTAAAATATATATGAAATAATATCCACCGAGCACTGTTAACTGCATAAATATGTTTTACACAGGGCACTGTTCATAAATAATGTTCGCTGAGTCACTTAGTCAAACCCACCGTCCACTAAGATGTATGATTCTCTTAGCACCCATATGTACATTTTATGAACATTATCTACAGAGCAAGACCCAATGCATAATTATAAAATTACTCAACCCGGTTCGCTGCATGAGTAATAATCCATATAGCAATGTTCACTTCATGAACTTTGTTTATGAACATTATTTAATGTAAGCAATACCCACTGCATGAACATTTTTCACTAAAATATATTTAATGAAAGAACGATTTTTTACCTGCTTACTATGCACTACACGCACGCAATTCACTATTGGCACTACTCGTAGCACTGGGCAATAACTGTTTGTTGGGAATAAACTGCAGTGCGCAAAAATTATAGAATTTTAAGGAATTGCGAATCCCTCCGTAACCTATTATTGTAGCTGTTTGTAAGATCTAGTACAAAATAATCCGTCATTGAGAGCAAATACGGCAAAATTATTTTTCGCGTGGCAATAATTGATCAGATGAAGTTAATTAAATATACATGTATATCGAAAATACATCGAGCATTGCACATATCGATAAATATCGGCATCAACCCCGTATATCTTCTTCTTCCTCTTCTTCTGTTTTTTTTTTTTTAAATAATTGTCTTGTTTTTATCTATTTCAGAAAATGACGGCGAAAGGCGTCACAACCACTAGAGTATATGATAAAGAATAACAAGCAGCATACTGTTTTCATACATGTATTCTGAATTGTTCAATGGAAATATATTTCTTACCAAATATATGAATTAAAACATGTCAGTGACTCAATTGAACAGTACATATTTCTATTAGGAGTGTTGAAATGTTAAAGTGGCATTTTCGTGTAATCAATTCGCTTTACAACCATCATCACCAATTTTTTTTACTTAAAGATTAACATATTCACAAAGAACAGTAGTCTCAATTATCTTTGTTACTTTTTCTATGTGATTTCTACTTAAATGCAGACTCAAACTTTTCTTAACCTTTACATGGACTTTCACTATTTGAAAGGTTTTGTACTTTAAAATTGGAAAGAAGCCAACGTTTCGTCTTTGAGCTTTTACTGAGCATTTGTTTATAATTATTCTTCGTACATGTATATTATGATAATGATTAAAGATCTATACAACAATTCATCATGTGTTTATTATATTTTGATGATTTTAAGTGAATGATATTCATTGATCAAAACAGCATAAATCAATTTATAAATCTACTATGCGCCACGATTTTCCATAAAAATAAATAAATGAATAAAAAGTATAGATCTGCGACCGGGTGCTAGATGATATAGTGACCCAGCAGTGATGGTCACTGTCTTTATATAAATGCACGGATAAATATTTCGATTCCTGTTTCTCAAAGTTTTGTTTGTTTTGGGTTTTATGTCACATCGACACAGTATAGGTCATAAATTGCGACGTTCAAGCTTTTTGTGGAGGAAGACCTCACGTGCCCCTCCGTGCATTATTTCAGGCACGAACGGGCACCTGAGTAGAACCACCGACGTTCCATAAGCTAGCACATGAAAGAATCCAAAGTCCCTGTCGGGATTCGAACCCACAGCGGTGAAGGGCAAGAGGTTTGAAGTTAACGACCATAACCACTCGGCCACGGACGCCGCAAAGATTTATGGATGAAGTATTTATTTTATAATAGTAAACGTGTGCTGTATATTAATTTTGTTTTTGATGATCAATGGGTAATTTGACGGCAAACGACTTTGACCAAATTACGTTAATTAATAAGAATCGCAAATAAAACATTTATTACATCATGTCAATGAACACGTGCTACCGTATTTCATTACTCTATTTAAAACGAATTTCAATTCAATAAGACAAAAATATTTTTTTTAGTTTAAATTTTGATATAAAACATATGAGCTACAGGGTTTTCATATAAGGCCATAATTTGTTTTTAGGTACAGCCATTTTATTCCGCCTGATCTGGGTATAAGTACCCCATGCCTGATAGAAATATCCTGAGACAAGTATAAACAACCTGAGACAAAGATATTGTGTTACCCAGATTTAAAGAGACATGATGCCTATCTAACGGCAAATAATGAATGAACAGTTGAATGTCAAAATAAGTTTACATTTTGACAAATTGCATGTCGATCTTTTTAAAATTGACTTCGCATGTATAGATAACTCATGTGGCTATACCCATTGGAATTATATTCATAAAAGGTGGGACAGTATATTTAGATTTTAGGCAGATTTGTATTTTATCCTAAAACATGTTCAATATCAACTGTCGGTCAATCATCATTATAACAATCATTAATCTTTTAAAACATGAATTGCTCAATTTGAATATGGAATAAAATTAGAATTATGTCAATTTTATTATATAAGCTCTGTGATGTTACTTTATATAATAGTGATGAGTTGACCAAAAAGATGACGAGTTGACAGATTCAGGGCGAATTGCTCGAAAGTAAGGGGAAAGTTGGTCACGGGTCGAATTGACTACGGGACGAGTTGACTCAAATTTATTAGTCGGCAGTTAATTACTTCCCCTGTTGCCCCAGCGCTAACATTCTTCAATTCATATGGTGGGTATATTTTTCATAAAAATCTTCATTTATCGTCTTACATTGTATGCTTTAAGTAATATTACTATTTTATCATTTTTCATAACGATTATTGTTGCTAATAATTGATCATTATTAAGGTAAATAACAGTCTCAAAGAGTTTCTACTTTCTATTTCGAATTTGATTTGAATTCACAAATTTAATGATAATCTATTATATTACACATTACGGGCTTGTTAATTTTATGATTGGAAAGTTTGCTTATTCAAAAAACAAATATTTTTGGGTACTTTTTATTAGGTCCATAAAATCTTTGTATTTTAATCTATCCCATAGAGGTTGAAATATGACTTTTTTTTTCAACAACACCCCAAATTCCTTTTAAATTGACCTGAAAAGGTTTTAAAAACCCATTTTACGAAAATTTTTTCATACTGTAACCGTTGGGAAATACATCGCCCCATTCTCTTTGGTTTGGCTAAACACTTTTAATACTGGCTTTTTTGTTTACTTTATAAACCCAAAGGAGCTTTAAAAAATATAAAATTACAAAAAAGAATCAGATAAATTTTTTTTGCTTAGTGAAGTTTTTAAAATTTCTTTTGAACCTTTTTTTTTTACTTTAATATTAACGGCAAGTTGATTTTTTTAAGTTTTTTCAAGTAACCCAATGGCTTTGTACTTAAACACTGCTTGGTTAAGTTAAATTAAATTAAATGTGGTAGAAAGAACCATATAATCTTGGCAAGTTACATAACTATTGCTAAACCATTTGGGTTTCAAAAGTTATTTGGCCGGATGCCCGGTGAGCGCGTCGTCTTCTTATGGAATGTTTTTATTTTGGCCTATGGAAGGAAGCTGTTATTATTAGCGTTATTAAAGTCAATGTTGTGTTTAAAAAAATCAAGTAAAAAATATGTTGTTTATATTTGTATTAAATAACTTTAATGTTAAAAAACCACGAGCCATTGAACATTGTCCCTTTTTAGCACTTAGAATAATAGATATGGTTTTAACCTAAAAACTGGCAAGTTTTGGAATAAATCTTCTATCTGTATACTAAAGCTTCCTAATTCCATACCTACTCATCAATAACGAAGTATAGTTGTTGCCCAAATAATATAGGTGTGTCATCCTATTTCCCCAAATTTTTCCCTTTTTTTCACTAAAATTGGCCTTTTATTTTTTAAACCCATTCCCGGGGAGTTGGAAATTTTTAAAAAAATTTCTCCTAATAAAATTAATTTATTTAAAAAATTTCCCCTAAATTTTTGTAAGGGGAAAACCTTTTAAAATTTGGGCCTCTAAATTTAAAGGGGGAGTAAGGGGGCACAGGGTCAAGTTTATGGTGTAATAATTTTTTTTAACATTTTTGTTATACAATTAACCTTTAATTTTCTAAAATGATGACCTTTTTATGTTTAAAACTGACAAAGCCCCGAGGGTCCCTTTCCCTTTAAAGGGTTTTAGTTAGGGGGTCATTTGGGTGAAGGTTGGAAACTCAAACAAAATGAAAAACTTTTACACTTAAAAAATGTTTTAACATTTTTTTTTTTGACAGATTTGTTTTAAAATATATATTGGAACATAAAAATTTAAAATTTTTCCTTTGGAAAAGGGGTCAGGGATCATTTTTAAATCGTGGGCCCCTTTTCTAAAAATAGGGTTTTTAACACTTTGGTTAAACAGCCCTTTTTTTATGTAGAGAAAAATTTTTATTTTTGGAAGAAAAATAACTTGTATTTTTTCTTCCTTTTGGGGGGAATTAAATTCAGTGGTTTAAAGTCATGGTGCCAAAAAAAATTTCTTTAAAAATTTGCTTATATATAAAACCTTTTTTTTTTTTGCGATCAAAAAAAATTTGGGCATATAATATTATACCCCTGGGTTTCGTTGTTAGAAAAAAAGGTTTCAAAATAATTAAGTTCCTTGGCCCAAAATTTCAAATTTTTTAGGGTGTTGTCCATATTGGGTAGAAGACTCTATTAATTTTTGGGGGCAAAGGTCAAAGGTAAAGGGCCTATTTCCTTAAAAAAAGAAAAAATGTCCCCCGGGTAAATTTTAAAATTTTCCCTTTGGCCCAAATTTTCCAAATTAAGGGTGATTGTTCCCTTTTGAGACCCCCAAAATTGATTTTTTTAAAGAGTTATGGAGTTTTTTTTTTTTAAAATAATTGGGTATAGAAGGGAGAAGGGGTTTTTTCTCACAACGGGTGAAAAATGTCCAAACGGTAAAAAAGTTTTTTTGAAACAACATTTTCCCTTCTAGTTGGTGAGCACCCAAATTTTTTACGTTTTGAACGATAAAAAAGGGTTTAGTTTTTTTTATAATTTTTGAAGATTACAGACAAATTTTTGTAAAAAAATCGAAATGCAGTTAGGCTAAAGGAAAGTGTTTTTCCCCAGTATGCCCCATGTAAAGATATTGCCTGTTTGGTGGACAAATTTTTATGGAAAAACCCCGGGGGGCGCAGTCATCGGGGTAGCAAAAGGGGAACTGGAAAAAAACTTTTCTTTGGACCTAATTTAAAAATTTTAAAACCCTGATTCTTTGGGGACGGTTTTGGGGATTCTAGCCCACAAAAGATGCCCCAAGTCTTCAGCGTAAAATTAAATTTTCTGTAAGGTTTTATAGAAACGAAAAATATAACCCCTTTTTTTTTTAAACCCCGGTTGTGAGCACCAAAAACCTCGTTGTGAGCAAGACAAAAACGCAGTGCGTGTATGGTTTTTATAAAGTAATTCAGATGGTGAAATATAAATTTTTAAACTACCCCAGCAATAAAAACGTTTTTTTCACAGCAGCATTTCTTTGCAAGCCGGGTTTTGATACCCCCAAAGGGGGGCATAAATTAAAATTTTGAAACTTCCGTTTGTCAGTGCCCCAAACTGTCCAAAAAATTTAACATTGGCCTAACTTGCCCTTAAATTTGTTAAGGAAATTTTATTATATTTTTTAACCAACATCCCCCAAAAACATTCCCCAACACCCGTATTTTTTTTCCCTTTGGGCCCCCGAAAAGGCCTTTACCTTGAAGGTCCCAATTTGGGCCAAAAAATTTAAGATTTTGGGATAAGTTCGCTGGCATAAAGGGTTTAAGGGAAAAACAAACTTTTGAAAGGGCCCTTTTTAGGGTACCCAAAATCTTTGACCCTGACCGGTTAAAGAACTTTACCTTGAAGGGGCCAAAATTTTTCCCCAAAAATTAAAAATTGGTCCCTAATTTTATTAGATATGGATTTTGCTTCCCTATTTTTAAACAACACCCCTTTTTGGCAAGATTCCCTTTAACTGATCTGTAAATTTTTTTTACCTTTTCCCTGAAAAGAAATTCCTTTGAACATCCAAAATTTAACATTGGTCATAAAATTTTTTTGAGTAAATGGAATTTAAATTTATATTTGGGCGGGAATGCCCCTTTGGAAAAAATTTCCTTCCAAAATGACCTATTTTAAAAATTTTAAATTTGACCTTTAATGACCCTTTAAATTGGAAGATCAATTGTCCCAAAAAAAAATAATCCCCATCGGTTCCCTAAAAAAAAGGAAAAGCACCACTTAGGGGCCCTTCAACTTACTGTGAAGTTTTCCCGGGTTTTTCTAAAATTGGTAGTCTTTCCCGTAGGGTAAACCATGTAAAGTGTGTATCAAACAAGGGTTGTGAAATTGTTTTAAAAAATTTCCAAAAATCCCCGTGATGTTTTACTTGGCCCCACTAGAGGTTTTCGAAATAAAATAGATGAATTTTCCCCTCCAAAGATTAGTTCTTTGTTAATCTGATGATTGTGAATATGAAAAAATAAATTTTTTTAAAAAAAAAAAGAAACTAATTTTTTAAAAAAACTATTTGTACAAAAAAGTTTTGATTTTCCCTTTTGGTAGATTGAAAATTTTTAAATTCTTTTCCATTTGGGAAATTCTAAATTAAAACCCGAAAAAGCATGCGGGGTTGTCTTGCTCCCCCAAGAGGTTATGGTGCTTCCCCAAAGAGGATTAAAACAAAAAAAGGGGTTTAAACTTCGTTTTTTATTTAAGACTTTCAGATAAAAAATTTTTTGCTGAAAAAACTTGTGGGGATTGGTTTTTTAAAGGGTTTGGAAAGCACAAAAAACCCATAATCGACGTTTTAATGTTTTAAATTTTGGTTCCAAAAAGAAGTTGTCCCAAATTTTTGCGACCGCCCTTTACTGCGTCGCACGGTTTTCCCTCAAAATTTTCCACCAAGGCAATATTTTCCCTGTGCTATCCGGGGAAAAAACATGGGTAAATTTAAATTGGGATTTTGTATTTTTACATAAAGTCTGGGAATTTTAAAAAAATTAATGAAAAACTCACCTTGTTTAAACCGGGGTCCCCACGTCAAAAAAATGGGTGCTACAAAGAGGAAGGAAGTTGCTACAAATTTTAACCGGGTGGACATTTTTTCAAATCGTTGTTTGGGGGTTTAAAAGGGGGGTTGAAGAAGGGGGTTATTTTTTAAAAAAAGGGAAAAAAAATTTTTTTAAAATTTATTTTTGAAAAACGTTTTTCCCAATTTAAAAAATTTTTAAAAACAAATAAAAGGGATTCAGGGTAACAAAAAGACCCAGCAAAAAATTGTTTTTTACCCAAAATGTTTGAAAAAATGATATAACTGTTTCCCTACCCCCCCATTTTTAAAATAGTTGTTTGATCAATTTTTTTACTTGGAGGGCCCTTTTTCAAAATAAACCTTAAATTTTAAATCAAATCAGAACTGTTTTTTAAAAGGGTTTCATACTTTTCCCTTTAAAAGTGTATTGGTTGGGCTTGTCAAAAATAAAAAACTTTTACCGTCTAGTTTTTATTTTATTAGACTTTGAAAATATAAGTTACCATATTTGATAATGAATTTGGCACTATTTAGCCGATAAATACCAATAATAATTTCATAATTAAAATGAAACACTTTTTCTTCTCAAGAGTGATCTGAGAGACACAAATAATGTTCAAAGAAAAAAAAAGAAAAAAAAAAGTTGCTTTAAGTTAAACCTTAAACTCAAAACAGTTTCCGAAGCATAACTGAAGTTCCATTTGGCATACAATATTCAAACTTCATAGGATGATTGTCCATATTGGGTAAAAGAAACCTATTGATTTTGGGGTCACAAGGTCAATGGTCAAGGTCATTATTACCTTTAAACTGAAAACAGTGTCCGGAGCATAACTTAAGTTCCATTTGGCCCGCAATTTTCAAACTTCATAGGATGATTGTCCATATTAGGTAGAAGAACTCTTTTGATTTTGGGTCACAAGGTCAAGGTCACTATTACTGAAAAACAGTTTCCGCTCAATAACTTAAGTATTTTTTCAACCTACAGCTGTTAAAATTGTATAGGAAAAAGAGCCATTCCAATAAAATTCCATCCGTCGTAGCATTTTACTTACAAGATAACAACTTGATTGTGGTGCTTTAAAAATAGCAACTGTATATATATCGTGAGTTCTCTCTCCATTATGCGACATATGGTAATATGAGTAAGAAAATAATCCAACATATGTTTGCGATTTGGATCGAATTATGTTACGAATGTTAATCAACAACAGTTCAAATATATATTTATTTCTAAAACATTCAATTTCTGATATGACCAAAATTTTTATTAATATTTTCAATTTGACTTTTCAGATTTTCGGTCTTGATTTGTTTTGTTTTGGAAAAGAATGGCAACTTCAAGTTCTGACGTAAGTGAATCTTCAGACATCGTTCACGAGTTTCCATGTAAACCTTGTTCTGATGATTGCAAAAACATTGAGGGTGTGAATTTCTGTGCCGAGTGCCAGACTTACTTCTGTCATGCATGCGTGCAGTTCCACAACAAATGCTTCAAAACTCACACAATCTTCAATAAATCTGGAGTGAAATCAGGCAAGCTCCAGTTTGAGCAGACTCAAAGCGGTTTAGCATGCGATAAACATGCAGGATACCCATTCAAATGGGACTGTAGAGAAAATGATACTGTCTGTTGCGCTGTTTGTATAGCTGTTGATCACAGGTGAAGTGTAATTTTAAACTCGACTATTTGAAGAATAGAGAGCTATTGTAGTCGCCCCTCGGCGTCCGCGTCTGCATTGGTTAAAGTTTTTGTAAAGTCAAATATCTCAATTATTGCTTTTAGATACTCAATTTAAACTTCAATACTTACTTATAGTAACAAAGTACATCAGATTGACAAGTTGGATAAACTCTGCCTACAATATCTACAGAATTTTTTCCCCTTTTTAACTTGAAAATTTGGTTTTAAAATTTTTTGTAAAGTCTAATATCTCAGTTATTATCTGTGTCATGTATTTAGGGTGATTTATCTTCCCTGTTTTACTTAGTCCTTGGTTAATGTTTACGTGTAAGTTTTCATATCTCAATAACTATCAGAGATTTTGATTTAAAACTTCACATAAAGCATGAAGGGTCGCAATTGTATATCACTGACCAAGTTCCATAACTCTATCTTGCATTTAAGTTTGATTTAACTCCCCCCTTTTTAACTTAGTCTTTGGTTAATGTTTACATGCAATTTTACACTTTGAAATTCGTGGTAAAGTTTTGCTTGTAAGCTGTTATCTCCATAACTACTGAAGGTTTTGTGCCTTTTTGTTGGGATAATTTTATGCATTTGTTGGTGATGAAAAATATGTTAATAATAGGTGTTTCTAAAAATAGAAGAAGGCCTTGATCCCACTTGGTACCAGTGTTGTGATGTTTGGAAATTAAAACCCCTTTGTTTTCTATTAATAGAATATAGTTACTTATTATTGGGAAAAAATCTAATTGTCAGGATGACACAACCCTTTGAATGCAAAGGGAAATAAAACACAAATTTGAATAAATTCAAATCAACCAAATTTTAATGAACTAAGTTTTTTTTTACACTTAACTAAATGTTACTTAAACTAAACAAGTTGACAAATATACTTTAAATATAAACTGTTTTTAATTAACCAAAAAAATGATAATCAAAATAAGCTAGTGAATAAAAAAGTTAAACCAGTTGAAAGTTGTTTAATTAATGAAAATATGAAAATAACCTTAAAAGATTCTGTGCTGTTTAACTAATACATCTTAATAGTAGCAAGCCCTGTTTCTATATATATCAAAAAAAATAAAGATCTAATAATTCAAGAAAGGCTGCCACTTAAACAAAGATAAGATATTAATTGATCTTTAAATTTAAATTTTGTGAAAATAATTACTTAAATTACTTACAAATTTATCAAAAAAGTTTTAGTGAATTTAGATAATCTCTAAGGTTCATTTAAATGCCAAATTGCCTAAAATAAATTAAATAATTAATTAATTAACCTTAGAGAGCTTTTAGAGATGTTATATTCCAAAAATTAGCAGCAGAATGATAAAAATGTGTAAAGTTGCCTGTATTTATGCACACTCTGGAAACCAGAAAATTTGTGTGGAACCAGTAAAAAGCAGAATGGGTCTGTTGGGCGGAATTTTTGCCAAACAGGCTATTAGGGTTTTTCATACTATTTCCAAAAAAAAATTATTATTCATGGAAAATTTTGGGAACAGTTTTCAATTGACCATTTTATGAAAAAAAAATCAAAACACTGAATTTTACTGGGTGGGGGGGCTTTAAAGAAAGTTTAAGGTTATTTTTTTTTTTTGCTTAAAAAGTTGCTGTTAAATAAGAAAAATTTTTGGACATTGCGCCCTTTTTTGCTCGGATTTTATATTTTGGTTTAAAATGGTTGAATATTCATTTTTTAAATTAGAACATTTCAAATTTAGGGGCTACCCTTCCCATTTGGGTTAAAACATTCAAATTTTGAAAAACCCAAAAAAAATTTATAAATTTTAAAACCCGCAGGTTTTGACGGGCTGTTATTATAAGATCATAAAACATTTTAAAATGCGGTTTTCCCTTTTAAAAAATTTAGGGTGTTATCATAAAAAATTTTTTGTCATTTTAAAATAAATTTAAAGGGAAATAAAATGGGAAATTAAGCAAAAATTTTAATTGAAATAAAAATTTTTACTATTTACATGTAACCCTAATTGAAAATCAATAAACTGTTTGGGGAAAGAGTAATTAATTTATGCCTAGACAGAAAATTGTTTTCCGAAACAAATTCGAATTAAAAACAGTTTTTTAGGAAAATTTTTCTCATTTTATTTTTTCGTTTCTTTTTAAGGCTTCGGATAATTTAAAATAAAAATTTTTTTGAAAAAAACATATTTGAAAACTTATTCAAAATTGAATCACTAAGTGAAAATTTTAAACAGGAAGTTATTCTTTTTTTTTAACCCCCCACCCCTTTAAACCCAATTATGGTAGTTAAACGCTAAAATTTTTTTAAAACCCCACTAAACTTGAAAAAATATTGGGTAAATTTTGGGCCCGGGTGTGCGGTTTTTTAAGTAGGTTTTCCTTGTCGGCCATTTTTTGCAAAAGATTTAGAAATGGCGTCAGTGCTATGAAATTTGGTTTTTATTTAAAAAACGTGTTTTTTGGGGGTTTTTGTTGAAACTTTCCAAAAACCCCCCAGAGGTTTTGCACGGGCGGGAGAAGGCCACGGCAGGTTTAAAGGGGGTTCTAAAAATACCAGAGGTGATTGGGGTTTAACCCGTGTAACCCTTTTCTGGAGGTTTGGGGTAAAGAATGCCGTTTTTTTTGTCGGGAAATCAGGGAAAGGTTTTTGGGTTGACAGTACTGTGTCTCCCTTTTCCATCGAAGAAGAAAGGGGGGTACCCGGAAGATTTGCTTTAAAAAGACGTCCCCCATGCTTTAAACTCCGGGAAAATTTGGTTTTTCGGTGCAAGAAAATGAACTTAAACCACACTTTTTGAAAAACCCCCAACAAAAAAAAAAAACATATTTTCGTAGTAATTTTTTTAAATGTTGTTAAAAAGAAAAAGAAAATTTTCTTTTGGCCAAATTTTTTTTGAACAAAACATATTTAAATTCTTTTTATTTTGATTTATTAAATTTAAAAAAAAATCACTTTAAACGGCCGCAAAAAATGTTTTCAATTTTAAAAATTTTGTAAAATATGTTGATGAATTTCCCAAAGCTTTGATGTAAGTCTTCGTATATTTTGGTTTTTTTTTTTGTTTTGTTTTTTTTTGTTTTATTCTTTAATTTTTTATGTATCTCTAATCTTATGAAAATTTTTTTACCTGGTATCAAATTTTTGATTGTTTCCTAGAATTGAATAAAAATTTCTAATTACAAATCGGGGTCTTCTTTTATTAAAACTGATTTTGCGTTTTTTCTTGAAATAAATTTTTCCCGTTAAAACATATTTTTACCACAATTTTTTTGGGATTTAACGGTTCACTTTTTCTTCCCTTTTTTTTTGTACCCAAAAACCCAAATGTTTCTTTTGTGTTTTCTATTGGGGTTCTATAGTCGTTTAATTTGGGGTACCCCCGGGCAAACGAAAACTAGGTTTTTGGTTTATGTTTTTTACCCAAAAATTTTAAAGTTTTTTATTGGGGTTAAAATGAGCGAGATAAATAAAATACGGTTGTATTAAAAACCCGAAACCCGTTTTAATTCTAAATGAGATTAGTGGATATTTAAAATTTTTTTACAAAATATTCCTAACAAAAAAGAAAATGTTTTTAAATTTATTCCCTTTTCAAAAAAAAGATAGGGGTGGGGTTGTTTAATTGCCCGACCCTATTTTTTTAAAAATCTTTTTTGTTAAAAATTTTTAAGTGAATTATTAAAATGAAAAAATTAAAAATTTTTGCTTTTTTTTCTCACCTGTCAAAATGTGGAAAGGGGGGAGCTTTTGTGATGTTTTTCCCTGGGGCGTTCCCCGTCCGTCGTCCGTAAAATTTTACTTTTTTTAAAAGGGCATTCCTCATAAACCGTTTAGGCCCAAATTTTTCCAAAATTCCCGGAATGTTTTTTTGGTGGGGCATTTTAAAAAATTTTTCAAAGAATTTAAATTCCCTGCAGAAATTGGTTGCCTGGCAAAACCCAAAGAAAAAAATTTAAAAATTTTTCTTTAAAAAAAAACCCTTTAAAAGCTAGAGCTTAGTATTTTTGGGATTTAAAAATCTTCTAGTGGGGCTACCAAATTTGTTCAAAAAAAAGCCCTGGGGGCAAAATTTTGGCCCCCCCCCGGGGGGGATTGATTTTCCCTAATGCATATAGTAAAAATTGAAAAAACTTCTTTTTAAAAAACCCAAAAACTTTGAGCAAAATTTTGCCCTGAAACATTTTTAATGGGGGTCTTTCCCTTTGTTCAAAAAAAAACCCCGGGGGAAAAAATTTGGGACCGCCCCGGGGGGTCATTGATTTTCCCCTATATGCATATTGAAAAAATTTAAAAAACTTCTTTTAAAAAACCCAAAAAAACTAGAGCTTAAAGGGTTTTCATTTAAAATTTTTCTAATGGGTTCTACCCAAATTTTTTTCAAATAAAAACCCCGGGGGCAAAAAGGGGCCCCCCCCCGGGGGTATTGATTTTTTCCCTTTTGAATATTTTAAAAAATTAAAAAATTTTTTTTTTCCTTTTTAAAAAACAAGAGTTAGAGGGTAAATATTTTTGATGAAACATGTTCTTTAAAAAGTGTTACCAAGTTTTTCAAAAAAAACCCCGGGAAAATTGGCCCCGCCCCGGGGTATTGATTTTCCCTATATGCCCTAAAAGTAAAAATTAAAAAAACTTTTTTTAAAAAATTCAAAAAGCTATGGGAAGATTTTAGCATCAAAAAATTTTTTAAAAGGGGGTCTTTCCCAAATTTGTTCAAAAAAAAGCCCCGGGGTCAAAAATTTGGGACCCCCCCAGGGTCATTGAATTTTTTTTATATGTGTATAGGGAAAACTTAAAAAAACTTTTTTTTAAAAAATAAAGAGTATTTGGGTAAGATTTGAGCTCAAAAAATGTTTAATTTGGTGGGCTTCCAAGTTTGTTCAATTTTTAAAACCCCCGGGGTTTTAAAAAATTTGGCCCCCCCCGGGGGGGATTGATTTTTTTATGTTTTATGAAAAACTTAAAATCTTTTTTGAAAA
>NW_026859219.1:0-20697 GCF_026571515.1 Ruditapes philippinarum
AATCAAATCAATCAATCATTCATTCATTCATTCATTCATTTATTCATTCATTTATTCAGTCAGTCAGTCAGTCAGTCAGTCAGTCAGTCAGTCAGTCAGTCAGTCAGTCAGTCAGTCAGTCAGTCAATCAATCAATCAATCAATCAATCAATCAATCAATCAATCGATCGATCGATCAATCATTTAATCTTATTTTTCAATTTTTAGAGAGCTAGTTAACACTTCACTAGTAAGCGCATCAAATCACTTGGGTGCAATAATTAAACCTTAACCATTTTCAAGAAATTTGTTTAACAACAATATTATTTCAGTACATCTTTTGGACATATATGAAGCAGAAAAAAGAGTTAACTTTTGTTATATGTGAACATTATTATGATATTTTTATATCATAAAAACAAATAAGATTTTAAATCAATTTAAAAAGGTGTAGTAATATCAACATCTTTCTAAAAAAGACTCCGTTTTTTTAAGTTTTGTAAGGGATATACATGTACATGTATATTAAACAGATATATGAAAATATCTTACAACCCAAGTGGTATTTTAGAATTTGTAATTGATTGTTAATGTTGCACACACAAACAAAGAAAATTCTTCAATCTAAGTTAAGGTCGAAGAACAGACTCAATCCAAACGAGCCTGCATCATTTTCGATTTGGGGGGGGGGGGGGTTTCTAGGGATTATGTCTTCCGCTATTTTAAATTATTTTAGAGATTTTATTCCTTTTAGAAAACGGTTGTCTGTCAATTTAAAAAAGAAACCATCACGGAGAAACAAGCAAGTGTCAGTTTTGAGTTTGAATTTGACATTTTTTAACTATCATAAATGAACGATATCAGTGCTAAATAAATCGAACAATGAAAAAACAAATGAATGAAGAAATGAAATTTTCATTATATTGTTTTAACTATAAACCAAATCAGTATGTGTTTTTTACAACCCTTGCATAATTTCGTAAAAAATTAGGTTGATTTTAAATGAAGCAAGTCCATTAAAAACAACGTTGCTGATTGTGAAAAAAGGAAAGAAACACGCTTCCAAGGATAAAAGGTTCACAAACGAACATTTGTAATAAAGTTAAATTAACCCCGTCTGAGAAACGCCGTCTACTACTTAGACTTTATCTGTACTGAAATGTGTGTCTGTTACAGAAAAAAAAAATTGGAGAAGTTCAGAGAGTAAATGCGAACATCCCATTAAAATACTAGTAACATATAAATGAGAATAAGAAAGAAAAAAATGTTAAGGAATTATAAGTCGGAATGACCCGATAGAGACCATGATATAACAAATTATACTAAGGCTTAAAATTTAATCATTTATTAGGTCACTCCTTATTTCCTTCCTTTTTTATTAATTAATTAATTAATTAATTCATTCATTCATTCATTCATTCATCTATCCTCAATCGTTTAACGAAATATAAAAATGTAAAGGTTTAGAAGTGGTCATCTAAAAAGGGCACTGTTTTTATTAGCATTTCAAATATTTGAAAAACAATAGAAAAATATATCGTTTGGACATACTATGAAAATTTTCAGGAAAACAGAATGTTGAAAGAGTTCTTAAGAGATTTAATATGAACATATAGAGTTATATTAATATGATGATGATTAATAATATTTTATAAACTTTATTCTTTGTCACTATAATAGTATCTGCTATATATTTCACCAATTACATCCTTATGTCCTTTTGTGGTATGCTTGCACATCTGTCTCTAGTTCAGAATTATTTTAAGATTTTAAAAACTTCGTTTTAACGTTTTAACTTATTAATTTTTAGCTCACATTTAATAAGACAAATTTTGTTTTACATATGACATTAGTTAATATTTTCGTCAATTTCACCGAATTTATGCATTCATCATCCAGATTTTAGTTCAATACTTTTTTATATTTTTCTAAAAGAAAGAAATCAATATAATAAATCTAAGTAAAATAATGAAGGTTAGTTGCTGGTATATGATAACAAATGTCAAAATATGTCAAAATTACCTTTTCAGTGAGAAACAGGGTAAAAACATGGTTAACATGACTGTATAATTTCAAACATTTTATTCCAGAACACTTTAATCTTATGTTTGTCTACGCAAGATCTTACTTCTATTCTATAAAAGGACAACATGAATAATAATGCTGCGCAAAATTAGAATAAATCCGATTTAAATAATCTGTAAATAATGTTCATAAATTATAAAACAGTTTATCCTCAACACTATAATACCAATTTTTGTTAATTTGAAACAACATTCTAGAATAATAACTAAAGTAACGTGACATTGTCTTTAAAGTTTGTTTTAATGCATTGGAAATTAGTATTGAAAAAAATGTATTGTAATGTATTGCAATGTATTATCACACTATGTATGATTATGATTATGTACTAGGTATAAGTCGAAATAAAATAATGTTCTGTTCTGTTCTGTTCATAAATTATACACTTTAATGTGATTTAGTGTAAAGATTAATAAGATGTTTTTGGTAGAACAATTTATTAACTTATGTCATTAAAACAGATATAAAATATCAGACCATGCCTCTCACACTTACCAACATAATCCATATAATTTTTGTCACGCTGTTAACATAATCATTAATGGTATAACAGACCTTCTAGTATTCAAATAATCTGGGTTTTGACTTTACGTTGTCTATTTTCAGTTTTAAGTCGTCGCGAGAGAGCACTGAAGGATCCAAGACTTGCCTTTTTTGCTGGAAAACCTGGCAGTCCAGGTAAGAATAAATGTTGCTGTTGCTGTTTAATGACAAAGTGCATAATCCTTCCTTAAGATGCAATCGTTTTCATATAAAAGACAAATGGTAAGGCAAGGTATCAGACGAGCAGCCCGTTATTGTGTGGGATTGTTCGTTTAATCTTTTCCGAAGCACACTTGTGTTATCAACACAATATCAGAAATGTTTCATATCAGTAAATCCAGAATGCTTTCTTGGCCATGGTAATAACAAAACTGTCCCTTGTGTTTCACAGAAGTTAAAACTAAGGTTATAACGAGAAAAATAATGAAAAGAAATTGCTTGCGGCCATGCTTTTTTGTAATAATAAAAAAGTTTAGAAATTGATACATTGTATTTTTTCCGTCATTATGTACACTCAGTTTTAAGTTAACAAAAGTGTTGACTTGTTGATCTTGTTCATCATATTTTGTGACCATCGTATTTTGCTCATAATCTATAGATTGTAACTTAAAACTCAGGTGGCATCATCGTTAGAATTTTCCATTGTCATTGTCTAGAACAACATATTACAAATATAGCAAGTAATATGTTAATCGAAACATCATTTTTCTTTTTTATGAAGTAATTCCTTGTAAGTAATGTAATATGACATATTTGTCACACATAGCTATACATATATTTAATTTCACAAGCAGGAAACTGTTGATTGAAGTTATTATAGATAGTATCTAATAAATGTTTTTGCTTTTATAGGGCGTCCTGGTATACCAGGCCGACCAGGCCACATGGGCAAACGAGGTCAAAAAGGTCCAAAAGGTGTCGCTGGACCTCCCGGAATACGTGGACCAATTGGTCCATATGGTCCACCAGGCTGGAAGGGCCCTCCTGGGTTCACAGGTGTTGAGGGGCCAAAGGGCGAAAAGGGAAAAGAAGGATTCAAAGGTAATGCGGGTTATATTGGGGACGTTGGGCTTGTCGGATATATCGGATATGAAGGCCAGATGGGTCCACCAGGTATTATGGGTCATGTCGGCTTTATCGGTATGATAGGCTGGCCAGGTCCACGTGGTGAAAAAGGTGAAGATGGTATTATGGGACCCCCTGGTTATCCAGGACGACCCGGTGTTCCTGGAAGAGTGGGTGTCTATGGGGAACCAGGGCCCATCGGTGAAATTGGAATCACTGGACCACCGGGACATAATGGCTTTGAAGGGGATAAAGGAGAAACTGGTATGTGTGGGGAAACTGGACCATGGGGAGCTGTTGGCCGTCCAGGCCCGGTTTATGATCCATATGCAGGACTGATGGCACCGATGGTTGGTAAATTTGCAGGATTTCATGGAGACGAAAATTGCACAGACCTTGTTGAGGGTGTTTCTAAATGTTTATCTCAAGGACGTAAAAATATTCCGAACAATATTCAATACACCAGTAAGTCTTTGCCAGTCTTCAACCAGCCGCCACCCGGAGCTCATGTTATCCCTGCTGAGCAAGGGCACGGGAAGTCACAAATGCCTCTCGGGCCACATTTTATGAAATCACCTATAGCGTATGGACCACATGTAGGAAAATCACAGATGGCGTTAGGACCTCCTATGTTTGAATCACATGTAGGAAAATCACAGATGGCCTTAGGACCTCCTGTGTATGGAAAACAATATGCTGCAGCGCATGGACACCATATCGACTTTTATGATGAAGAAGACCGAGATATTCTTAATGAACAGGAATTCAACGAGATAGTTAATAAAACAAGTGTTGAAGCTACTGACACAAATATGATAAATATAACCATGACTGAACATCTTGGAACAGTCGATAACGAGAAATCAAATATTTCTGTTAACAATGAAGGTAATATTGAACAAATAACCGTTGAAACAAATGTTGACACTACTACAGAATCAACCAGTCAATCGTTCGAAAAAGACAATAAAAGAAAGGCAACGACAGAAAAAGTGCAATTTCTTCTAGAAGATGTGAAACAGACATCCGGCGCAGATTCTGATAAATCTGACACTAAAGAAGATGAACAAATACAAGATATAGAATTATCTGATTAAGCTATATCTACTATAAATGAACATGTTGTTGATAACCTAATGCAAATACTGTAAACTTGTGTAATAAACATGTTTGGTACATATATTTTTAATTGATATTACCCAGGATGTACGAGGGGTGTCCCAGAATTACGTGGACTTTTGCTGTAACTCAAAAACTACTAAAAATAAAAACAAACAAAATTAACATGAACAAAATGCAACTCTATTGCATTAGTACAAAAAATTTCAAAGATGTCCGGCAACTGGACCAGTGTCTGTGGGCATGGTAATGAGACAAGGGGTAGCGGGTGCGGGGCAGTCCATTCCGACGTTAGGACATCATTCCGGTGGCGTCGCTAGTTGTTAATAAATGCGTGGCGTCAAATGTCAGTTTTTCTCAACATAGTCGCCGCCTATCTCAATACACCTATGGTGTCGATATATCTACTGGTCGTACACTGTAATAATAATAATAATAATAATAAAGCATACTTTTAACTTTTGTTACGATAATAGTGTTAAAGACGACGGTGATAATGCTGACGCCGTATTATTATTATCATTATTATCATTATTATCATTATTATTATTATTATTATTATTATTTTATTATTATTATAATTATTCTTTTTATTATTTTAGTATTTTTATCATTATTATTATTATTATTATTATCATTATTATTATTGTGGAGTTTATTTTGTACGCAAAGACAATGTGCGTTAACAAGGGAAATAACCTTTCATGCGCACTGCTTACTATAGCAGTTTGAGTTCACTTTCTTAAAAGCTGAAGCGGATAATTACGTTTAAAATAATAAATTGTGATTAGCTTAATTTTTAAAAATCATTTTTTTTAACACAGCATTGACCTTGGTGTAACGCCTGTCCCGATCTATGACGTCATTGACTTCCTTAATTGACGCCGCAGTCAACGTTGACTTTCTTCCACGACCCTTGTCGTCTTCAATGTCCTCTCGGCCGTCTCGAAAACGCTTATGCCACTTGAAAACGAGTGATCGACAAACAGGAGGTCTAACTTTTGCAGTCTCCAACATGTCCTGCGTCTGTGTTGGCGTCTTCCAAAGATTAACACAAAACTTGATGATAGTCCGATGTTCCGCGTAATCCGATGACGTCATTTTTTGTTAAATATCCAAGAGCAACGGTTGTCAGTTGTTCGCTGGTAAACAATAACGGAAACGGCTATGGCGTCAAAATTTCAAACGAACGTTCACATGACGTCACTGCATATGCTTACGACGTCGTGCCATTTTTTACGTATAAATACGCAAGATATACAAAAGTAAAGACAACTTATTAATACAAAATATTGGACTGCCCCGCCCTGCGCATACTGCGTTACTATAACGATGTAAAATATAAAGAAGCAATGTTAGAAATTTAAAAATAATGGACATATTCATTTAGGATATGTTAAAGGTATTGTGTACAAATTTGCTAAAAATACATTAAAAAATAAAAAAGTTGAAGCAAAAGTCCACGTAATTCTGGGACACCCCTCGTATCATTATAAAAACCGCCTCCGTGGTCGAGGGGTTCGAGTCGATGACTTGTAATCCAGTTACCTTTCTGGCGTGGGTTCGATCCCCGGGAGATGCTTTGGTAGTTTAGCGCGGAGGAAGGTAGTCTAGTACTGGTGTAACTCTCCAGGAACGATGGTTAGGAAACTACCCGCCTATATGACTGAAATACTGTTGGAAAAAGGCGTAAAATAAAAACAAACAAACAAAAAACAAAATCATTATAAAGACCAGTGTTCAGTTTGATGCTGTATTCGAATTGATGTACTGCTGTAGTACAATCAATAAATCCCATGTTATCTGACAGTGAAAACATAATTTAAAATAATACAAGCTGCTTGTGAACAAGTATTGCTGTCCCTAATCTTCATTAAGTAATAATTATAGTACATGAAACGAGTTAGTTACGAGGGTATAACACTGGCTGGGGCGACATTAAGGGGTGTTTCTGCTAAAAAATGGCCGTTAGGCCGAGACAATTTTTTTTGCAGAAACATCCCGAGATGTCGCCCCAGCCAGTGTTATACCCCCGTAACTAACGAGTTGCATATACTATAACTGTTTTATCGCAATGGCGTAATGTTTTCTTTTTAGCTCACCTGTCACAAAGTGACAGGGTGAGCTTTTGTGATCGCTTTTCGTCCGTCCGTCGTCCGTCCGTAAACTTTTACTTTAAATGACATCTCCTCATAAACCACTAAGCCAATTTCATCCAACTTCACAGGAATGTTCCTTTGGTGGTCACCTTTAAAAATTGTTCAAAGAATTTAATTCCATGTAGAACTCTGGTTGCCATGGCAACCAAAAGAAAAAACTTTAAATATCTTCTTTTAAAAAACATAAGAGCTAGAGCTTAGATATTTGGCATGAAACATCTTTTAGTGAGTGTCTACCAAGTTTGTTCAAATAAAAGCCCTGGGGTCAAAATTGGCCCCCGCCCCGGGGGGTCATTGATTTTACCTATATGCATATAGTAAAAACTTAAAAAATCTTCTTTTAAAGAACCCAATGAGCTAGAGCTTAGATGTTTAGCATGAAACATCTTCTTATTGGTGTCTACCAAGTTTGTGCAAATAAAAGCCCTTAGGTTAAAATTGGCCCTGTAATGTTGGGGGGGGGGTGGGGTGGGGGGCCTATATACAGGTGAGCGACCTCAGGGCCATCATGGCCCTCTTGTTTTGTAATAGAAACAAATAGATAAATTAATCGTTAGCTTCATTACAGTTATTTTTTCAAGTTGTTTTCGCTGCCGCAAAAATATATACAAAAGACATCTAATATAAGAGGCGGATTGTATACTGTTACCAAAATTGATTTAAAAAGATTAAAGGGCTTTTTTCAGCAGAAATAATTAATTCAGCGGATGCACCTTTGGATTAAATGAGAGTAAATTTCACTTCATTAAATATGTTTGTTTATATTTTTCATTGTATTTATATATTCATTTTATTTTATTGATTTCATTTTTTATTTTATGTGTTTTTTTTTTTTGCTAATGGGAATGGTCGTTACCAGTGCCCCATTGGAGCCTCTTTGAAAATACTGTATTGATATATACAAGGTGCGAAAGAAACTCGACCGATATATAACAGTCGAGTTTTTTTCCTATATGAATCAATAAAATTCAAAGCACAGAAGGCGCTGAATTTGTTTGGGTCTCAGAATGTAAGAAAGGTGCAGGTTGTGAGATTATATGTATAGTGCCACCAATGCTTTCCAGCGTTTTAATTCTGGTAAATTGGCTATAAGACTAATTGCAACACTGATATTCAATCCAATGTTTATTTGACTTTAACAATTTGAAAAAAAATGAGTTACCTTTACTGGGATTTGAACTCCAGACCTCTCGCTTCCTAAGCGAGCCCGAAAACCCTTCAGCCACGGTGAATTTATATGTGAACGGGCTGAATAAAACTATATTATTCTAAATTAGGGCTTGTAACGACTTTAACTGTTGTTTAACACAGATGTAAATAATCCTGGAGCCTACTATAAGCATTTATATTTATAAAGAATCAAAGGGCTGCAAGTTCTGTGGTATTTTCTGATCTTTGCAATCTAAATCGTACTGTATATCTGTATGCATTTTCCTGTATAGGTTTATTTTTATGTATTATAATTCATTTTGCAAGGCACCAGAGTTTGATACATACGGAATTCTGCATAACTAGAGTTGCATCAAAAAATCATTTATGTTCATTTTTTACGACAGTCACACTTTATCCTTGCATATCATGGCTACTTCCTTAACAAAAACACTTAAAAAAGAATTTAACAAAAAAAAAAGTTTCCTCGACTGGGATTCGAACTCGAGACCTCTCACTCACTAAGCGAGCGCATTACCACTGTACCACGGAGAAGTTATACACAGAGAGTCTGAATAATATCAAGTCATTCTAAATTTAGAACTTCCATTGCATTTCGGATTAGTAATCCTTATTAATTTCGAGGTATTTTGTTCAGGGTAAACCTGTTGTTTAAAATTGAAGTAAATATTTTAGCGAACATCCTCTTGCACAAACAGTCCGACATGTAGAATCTATATATTCCACTACTAGGTTTGTGTAGTATTCGGTAATAAATAGTATTTTCATTGATAAATTCATATTCATCCGCGTAATTTGTGATTGTGCATTTATTGACAATTCTATAAGCCAACGCTATTGTTTAACTTTAAATGCGTTGTAATTTGTTGGATACTTGTAACAAAATAAAATATTTCTTTCTTTTAAATCGCTAGTTTTAAGCTGTTTTGAGAACTAATTGTTGTTAGGTTTGTCGTAAACTTCTGTGTCAGAGATTGAATGTCCGCTTTGTATTTAGTTATTTTCGATCAGAAAATACAATAAAACAATATTAGAAATCTTCGACCATTCGGGAATTACTTTGCTTGAAAATTGATGCGCCTGTCTTTGAACATCTTTACGCAGTGATCTCCCCTGAATTTGTTGGCTTTATTGTACATACAAAAGGGAAGTAACCGCTTCAAAAAAGTGGACTACTTTCGGCATTTGCAATTAACAACATTAGACTCTGAAATTTCGCTACCATTATTTGTTTGGTCTGACGACCCAAACAAATAAAAACTGTACTGTTATATGTCAATACAGTTTTGAAATGCTCATTGAAGTGTACTGAGTATAATGGGTTATAAGAACAAAGGAAAAGTTCCAAACCATGCGATAAATATATTTAGTGCTCTTTGTTTCTACAACATTACAGCTTTGTAACAATGAAACATGATGTTGTTTTTTCCTCCTTTTGTGTTTACTGAACCTGAAAGATTTACTCATTTGTTTATCTTGCTTTTTGACAATAATGAATCCTCACTAATAAGCAGCTAGTTACATTACATTGGGTGTACGTTATATTTCTAGGTAACCAAACATACTTGATACAAAGGTTATAACGAATAGACATCGTGATTTATATTTAATTTATAGGCCCAAAAAATGGAAATTGCTTACGCCAGTTTCGGATTGGGGCCGTGAGTAACATGCCCTATTCTAGTGAAAGTAATCAGACTGTTTATTTATTTATG
Organism: Ruditapes philippinarum; assembly: GCF_026571515.1. NCBI lineage: Eukaryota > Metazoa > Mollusca > Bivalvia > Venerida > Veneridae > Ruditapes > Ruditapes philippinarum. The sequence goes on from NW_026859219.1 coordinate 9,833, forward strand.
TGCCTTGAGATACCGTGTTTCCACATAGTTAGGTCATCTTTTAACCAATTATATTGTATGGGCTACATACCATTATTTCTTTTTTTCTGACAGCTTACTGCCCATATCTCTTAATCAATTATTTGTAGAGTCGATGGAATGCGAATTGTCGAAACAAACAGTTACGAGCAATCGAGCAAAAATAAGGACTCCAACTCACAAGTTGTTATAATATAAACCTAAAAATGCCTCTTTGCTAATCTTGAAAGCGACAACAATTCTGCTACTTTTTATTCTTTACTTAATTTTATAGAGACATCATTATTTCTTAAGAAGTTTTAAGAAATTATCGCTTTTTTAAAAAAAAAAACACTTATACATTTTTTGAGGATACTTTGGCCGTAGCCCATTATTACTCCTTGTCTTCAGTTAGATTTACGGAATATTTGCTATCGATTTTTTTTTATTCGAATTTGCCGGAAAGGTGTTATATGTCAATGCATTATATCAGAATATATGTTAAATGCTTGCATCTTGTTTTGCATGATCAGACGAAGAAATACTGCTGACAATAAACGTAGACAAAGTTACCTGAAATATATTTCATAATTGGTATATTACATAAATCTGTTAATTTGAATAAACTGATTTACTTGAAGACACATTAATCTATTTGACTTCTTTTATCTAACTCTCTTAAAGTTCCTGTAACACAATTTTTCCATGGTTTTATTTCATAAATATGATGCTCAAATTAAGATTTGTCAAAAGTGTAAGTTCCAATAAGCATTATTTATAAAGATATTACCCAATTTAACGTTTCATGTAAATAAAGGGAGGTAATTAGAAATTTATATTCTATAAATTCTAAGTCAAATTTTCCAATAAGAAATGCATACATGTAATTTATTGATTAAATATTATGTGCACAAATATTTGCCGTACACATTTTACGTATTCTTCGATGTTTGAAAATTGTTTTATTTGCATAATTATATACATTATTTTTTGCAAGTGTGGTATACACACAGTAACAATGTCAATCACAAAACATACATGATTTATAACATAGCCTACTTCTAAACTTTAAATAGGTAAAGCTAAAAACTAGTGAAATACATATCTAGATAAAACTGCAATTTTAATCCTAATTAATCTTTTGGTCATATCCTGAGACAGTTGTAACTAAGGCACATTATACCTCAGAGACAAATGATTTTGTGCTTCTTTAGAAAGGGCAAACATAGGTTTTATTTTATTTAAATAATCGTTTTAGAGTACGCTTGATGCTTTTTCTGAAAAAGGTGCCCCAAATGTGAAATTATTTTTCATTAAAAGAGCAAAATGTAAACACAGTAGTAGTTTGACTTCCATACAAAATACTAAACGATAACAGATCTAACGATAAAATGTTATGTACGGAAAGTTAAAAGTTATTTTTGAATAACTGGTCATTTTTCTTTAGCGAAAAATATGCTGCAATATTATCAGTATTTTCTTCATTTTATAAAACCAAAACAATCGGTCACTATAAAATATTTCAAATGCAACGGTTCCATGTCTTCATTTTAAACTTCATAACTTGTATCCATAAAAACAACTCAAAACAATCATGTCTCGAGGTCTCTTAAAAGGGTACTCAAGTTTAATGATTAGTTACTGATTCCTCAACTATATTTTATCTTATTATTTGGCAAAGACGCTATATGTATAGTCACTTAAATTTGAACAATATATTTTAGATTTATTCATAAAAGTGATGCGAAATAGTTTTATCCAGATTATGATCAGACTATTGGTAAAGAATCTATTACTTTCTGACTAATTTTGTATGGTATTAAAAAAGAGAACATGACTAGGGTTTTCACTATAAAGCAATTGTACCAGCAATTCTTGAAGTCTTTTAGAACAAGATTAGCAATAGTTTCCTATTTTAGCAATATAAAGTAATAAGATGCAGATGAATATGGAATGAGAAGGGAGGTTACTCTGTAAGTTATATTAGATATTTTTGCAGAGTTTCCTCCCTTCCATTAGGTTATTTTTATAATTTCTATAGTCTCTTGTAATTAGAATGGCCGTGCACTTACAACTTTTATTTTGTAGAATTATGCAATTAAATTGTTTTATGTTGTTATGTATGGATGAGACTCAAATAAAGAATATATATCTAGAAAACATCACTTACCTAGATATTAACGTAAACGATGCGATGCTTGATTCTACAGTAAAACTGCCATGTTTCTTAAATTGTCAAAATGTGCTTTGGCATTATAATGCTATTTCCCAGGATGATAGCTTGAGCCTTTGTTTACATAGCAAAGATTAAAAACAATGCGAAAAACTAGGGAAGGCAGACTGAACCCTTATAATTGTAAAACGTGATATTTTGCCTTCTAAGTATGGAAGGGATTATCCGCCACTCTAATTAATATGAATACATTGTAATGAATATGAAGACATTCTTATTATTTTGAAGACATTCTTATTGATAGGAAGACATTATTATTATTATCATTATTATTATGAAAACATTGTTATTAATATGAAGACATTATTATTAATACGTTGTAATCATTATGCAATACTAACTATATATAACGTATAGTTAAAAGGCCAAGTTTGAGGCAAAATATCTCAAACTCCAACGCAATCAGTATGCCAAATGCATATCTTTTCAGATCTTTAAAAATGAGATGTTTTAAAGAATAGAAATGATATGTTGCGCATTATGCAAGAGAGAACATGTTCGTTATATAGAGTTAGTAACAGCTTTTTCTAAGGCAGGGAATCACGATGTTTGATCGGATCTTTTCCACGAGGTGATTTTTACAACTGCACCGAAAGGGACCAGTTTGTATTAAACAGTGACCTCTGTCGTAAGAAAACGCACTACAAAAATTGGTTCCCCGCTTCTTTTTTTGATAACGTCAACATTGTTATGAAGACGATTTTGTTTTAATGAGTCAATGTTAAACAGCATTTTATACTGCGAATGATGTTTCGATTGTTTTGATTAAATTGACGAAATACATTTAGTCTTGAAAATAACGAAAATCTAACATCAAATTCACTATCGCAAATGTAATCAAAGCGCTGAAAGCACTGATGTATTCGCTGCGCATTATAAATACATATGTGTCTTACTAAAAACGTTGCAATTGTAACGAATAAAGGAATATGGGCCACTGAATTACAGATTATCAATCTGATAGAGACATTACAATGTATTAAACACTGGTTGTTGAATATTATATTAAAAGAGGGAAAGAAATAAGAATAAACTAAATCAGAACAACTTTATTACATTATCTAAGTGGTACAATAAAATATACATCCAAAATATGAATGCATGCAGTACATTCATGACTAGATCCTTAACATGATGAGAGAATTATGTTATAATGAATATATATACAGTAACAATACCTAGAATACTATATTGCTACATAAGCTTCAAATGTAATGACAGACAGATTACCTAGCTAAAGCATTTCAGTTTTGATGAAAAGTTAAACTTGGAACATGTTAATTTCATGAAATTTAAGAAGAAAATATAGGTATTTTTGTAAAATAATTTAATTTTAAAAATTTCTTAGATTAAAAAAATACAAAAAAGTACTTTTAATAGTTTGAGTATTATATTTTTAATTAGCCTGTAACAGTCAAAAATAAATTTTAAAAGTCTGTTATTTACTTTTTTGCAAAGTAACATTACAAATGGAATGGGATTATGAGGAAATGGCTTTAATAATGCAAAACAAGCAAAATGGGACAATAAGAGAAAAGGATGGTTGTAATATCTAATCTTTTTTTACCTACTGTGACCTTATCATGCAAAAGACCAAATTAATTTTAAGCGTTCTTGCACACAGTAAGTGAGAATTTTTGACGTTTTCAAACTGAGTAGTTTGATATGACATTATTGAAATATGGATGATGGACAGACCAGGAATCTTTGACTGTCTGAAATAGCTGAGCTTTTGCTAATGTGAGCTAATAAAATGAGAATACTGATGTCAAGGATGATTCAATAATATCCATTTTTAAAAAAACACAGCTTTAAAACCAATTGCAATATTGATAAACAAGAGGGCCATGATGGCCCTAGTTGCTCACCTGTATAAAGGCCCCCGTAGCGGGGCCAGTTTAAACCCGAGGGCTTTTATTTGAACAAACTTGGTAGACACCAATTAGAAGATGTTTCATGCTAAACATCTAAGCTCTCGCTGGTCAAGTTTTTTTTTACACATATAGTTAAAAACAATGACACACCTGGGGCAGGGCCAGTTTAGACCCAATGGCTTTTATTTGAACAATCTTTGTAGACACTTACTAAAAAATGTTTCATGCTTAGTATCTGAACTCTAGCTATTCAGATTTTTTGAAGAAGATTTTTAAGTTTTTGCTATACACATATAAGGAAAATCAATGACCCCCAGGATGGGGCCAATTTTGACACCAGGGCTTTTATTTGAACAAACTTTGTAGACACTTACTAGAAGATGTTCCATGCTTAATATCTAAACTCTAGCTATTTGGTTTTTTTCAAAGAAGATTTTTTAAGTTTTTGCTATACACATATAAGGAAAATCAATGACCCCCGGGGCGGGGCCAATTTTGACCCCAGGGCTCTTATTTGAACAAACTTGGTAAACATCCATTAGAACATTTTTTATGCTAAATATCCTAGCTCTAGCTCTTTTGGTTCTTTAAAAGAAGATTTTTTAACTTTTTACTATATGCATATAGGGAAAATCAATGACCCCCCGGGGCGGGGCCAATTTTGACCCCAGGGCTTTTATTTGAACAAACTTGGTAGACACCCATTAGAAGATGTTTCATGCTAAATTTCTTAGCTCTAGCTCTTTGGGTTCTTTAAAAGAAGAATTTTCAAGTTTTTACTATATGCATATAGGGAAAATCAATGACCCCCTGGGGTGGGGCCAATTTATACCCCAGGGCTTTTATTTGAACAAAATTGGTAGACATTAACGAGAAGATGTCTCATGCCAAATATCTTAGCTCTAGCTCTTTGGGTTTTTTAGAAGAAGATATTTTAAGTTTTTTTTCTTTTGGTTGCCATGGCAACCAGTGTTCTGCATGGAATTAAATTCTTTGAAAAATTTTCAAATGTGACCACCAAAGGAACATTCCTGTGAGGTTTGGATGAAATTGGCTTAGTTGTTTATGAGGAGATGTCATTTAAAGTAAAAGTTTTTGATCGGACGGACAACAAGCGATCACAAAAGCTCACCCTGTCACTAACAAGAGCTGTCGGTAGGACAGCACGCTCGACTATTCTAAGTGCTTGATAGCAAAAGAGCCTTGATAATGTTAAATCTTTTAAGTTCACAAAAGGGCTAATTGTTTTTTTATAAATTCATGTTATAGGCCTAAGAGTGAGTCTAATTATACAGTATTGGCTTGACTATTCAGAAGGAAATGTCACAAGGGTGTTTTATTGAGTATAATAATATTTAAATTACCTATGAATACATAAATTTGACAGAAAAGGTACAAAGGCTTGTTATCAAGATGTTTTATCAAGTAAATCACTGCTTTATTATCATGAATGCATAAAATTGTCCCAAAAAAGGCACAAACCCTTCAGTAGTTGTTGATATAATAGCTTACAAGCGAAACTTTACCATGAATTTCTAAGTTGAAAAAAGGGGAAAAAAATCCGCCTAAATGCAAGATAGAATTATGGATCTTGTCAGTGACCTACAATTATGACCCTAAATCATATGTGAAGTTTTAAATAAATTTCTTTAATAGTTATTGAGATATGTAAAACTTGCATGTAAACATTAACCAAGAGACTAAGTAGAAAAGGGGATATGAATCAGCCTTAATGCAAGATAGAGTTATGGAACTTGGTCAGTGACATACAATTATGACCTTCCAATGATGACCCTAAGTGCATGTGTAAAGTTTCAAGTAAATATCTTTGAAAACCTTTAACCAAATTTCTAAGTTTCAAAGGGGCAAATAATTCTGCAAATATTGCAGGCAGAGTTATGCAATTTTGCAAACTGATGAACATTGTTACTATAAAAAAGTATTTTAAATTTCAATTGAATATCTCAAGCAATAATTGAGATATTTGACTTTACAAAAAAACTTTAACCAAAATTCTAAGTTCCAAAGGGGCATAATTCTGTCAATATTGTAGGCAGAGTTATCCAACTTGTCAATATTGTAGGCAGAGTTATCCAACTTGTCAATCTGATGTACCTTGTTAGTATCAATAAGTATTGTAAGTTTCAATTAAATATCTCCAGCAATAATTGAGATATTTGACTTTACAAAAAACTTTAACCAACGCAGACGCCAACGCCAACGCTGACGCCGGGGCCACTACAATAGCTCTCATATTCTTCGAATAGTCGAGCTAAAAAGTAAACAATGTATATTATCTATGCCCCTCGTTAAAACATGATAGAAATATCCCCAGAACCTTTTTACTCACAATAATAATACATGTAATTATAACAGCATTAATAAGTACATCGCCTTATCTAATAGTCTGAATCTTACCCAATTTAATGTTGCATGACAAACATTCAGTTACTTCATACATAATCAGTGTTCTTTTCTAATTAAAGCATATATACAGAACTTGCTAACATAAAAAACAAATTTGGTCACGATAAGTTTATCTCATGTATAAAATTGCAACTTGCTTGCAATTTAAGTAATTTTATTTTAAGATTCTTATGCTAGAAAGTATGGTGATTGCTCAATTTTAAGTCATTTGTTAAAAACATTTTCATAAATCGGAAACACACTCTATAAATGGCTTGGTACTTCATATCAGTTGTGAAATTTCTTTTATTAAGAATATTACTTACTGATAAATGTTCACAAAATTGCAAATACAATGTAAATCATAAAACAATGCTACATAATAAAGGTATTATCAAATTATATAATTATTAAGACATTATGTATTGAAATGATAGAAAAACAAGCAAATGTAAAATTAACATAAAAAATTATATACATGTAACACTATTGACCATAAGAAACAGTTAAGTCAAACAAATGTAATAGTTATTATGCATTTAAATTTGGGGTGTAGTGTCATGTTTCTTCGGAAATTGAAGTCAAAATATTTCTCAGAAATCAAATATTTCTCTGACAAAGATAGAAATGTTATGAGCATGTAAAGCTCCCACAAACTTTCTTATATAACTCTAGTGCAATCACTGTTTGTTTTTACTTTGACTAGAATCAAAAATGATACCTTTGTTTACAGTTTGTGTCCACAATGATAATAGCATATAAATAAATATTATCTTGTCACTTGTGCCTGGTTATATAAAAAAAGACAATTTCTAATAAAGGAATGTATAAGTTTGTTTTGTGTATGTTAAGAACAACTTAAGCATGTACATAAAAAGTACTGGGAACATGGTATTTTAAAGGTATTAAAAGTAGATTTCAACAATAATAAATGAATGATTTCAAAATTAAAAAAAAAAAAAAAAAAAGGGTCAAAGACAGAAAAGGTCGGGTTGCATTTCTATACCAAATATCATGATGCTGTAATGTTTTGAAAAATATTTACCACTGACCATTAATGTGGAAAATTTAAATAAGACAGTTAACAGGAAGTGGACGAATGAAAGACTTGAAATCGAATCCCACAGTATAAGACCATGTGTCAATGCTGTTTGTCAAATATCAAGAGCCTGTGATAAGTAGTTGCTAAAAAATCTGTGACAAAAATTTCCTACCATTGACCATTAATGTTGAAAATTTAACAGTAAATGGGGCTTGGTGAGCGACAGACCTGAAATCAAATCAGACGGTATGGGACCACGTCAATACTGTATACCAAATATCAAGAGGCTGTGATAAGTTGGTATGGAAGACAAAACTATAAAACTAAGAACGTTTGTTTACATAAATTCCATGAATAAGTTCAAGGTGGGTGGGGGGGGGGGGTAATTCTGGAAATAGTCATGCTTGTCACACAACATATGTGTAATGATTAGAAATACAAACAAGAGGGCCATGATGGCCCAAAGTCGCTCACCTGTATATAGGCCCCCGGAGCGGGGCCAGTTTAAACCCCAGGGCTTTTATTTGAACAATCTTGGTTGACACCCATTAGAAGATGTTTCATGCTAAACATCTAAGGTCTAGCTAGTTGGGTTTTTTAAAAGAAGATTTTTTCAAGTTTTTTTTCTTTACACATATAGTTAAAAACAATGACACACCTGGGGCAGGACCAGTTTTGATCCAACGGCTTTTATTTGAACAATCTTTGTAGACACTTTCTAGACAATGTTTCATGCTTAATATCAGAACTCTAGCTATTCAGGTTTTTTCGAAGAAAATTTTTAAGTATTTGCTATACACATATAAGGAAAATAAATGACCCCTGGGGCGGGGCAATTTTGACCCCAGGGCTTTTATTTGAACAAACTTGGAAGACACTCGCTAGAAGATGTTTCATGCTTAGTATCTAAACTCTAGCTATTTGATTTTTTCATCAAAAAAGATCTTTTAAGTTTTTGTTATATGCAGATAAGGAAAATGAATGACCCCCAGGGCGGGGCCAATTTTGACCCCTGGGCTCTTATTTGAATGAACTTGGTAGACATCCATAAGAACATATTTCATGCTAAATATCTTAGCTCTAGCTTTTTACATTCTTTAAAAGATTTTTTTTTAAGTTTTTACTATGTCCATATAGGGAAAATCAATGACCCCCTGGGGCGGGGCCAATTTTTACCACAGGGCTTTTATTTGAACAAACTTGGTAGATAACCATTAGAAGATGTTTCATACTAAATATCTTAGCTCTAGCTCTTTGGGTTCTTTAAAAGAAGATTTTTTAAGTTTTTAAGTTTTAACTATACATATAGGGAAAATCAATGACCCCCCAGGGCGGGGCCGATTTTAATTCTAGGAACAAAATTAGAACAAGTTTGGTTTTGGACCTATAGGTGATACCATAGACCAAATATCAAAGCTCTAGGTCATTTACTTTCAGACCAGAAGATTTGTCAAGTTTTCACTATATGTATGTAATGAGAATTAATGACCCCCCGGCCATTATTTGAACAATCTTGATAGAGGTCTACTACACAATGTTTTATGCCAAATATCTAATCTGTAGCCTTTGCCAAATCAGAGAAGAAGATTTTTTTAGATTTTACTATATACATATAAGGAAAAACCTATGACCCCCAGGGCGGGGCCAATTTTGACACTAGGGACAAATTTGAACAACTTTGGTAGAGGACCCATAATGATACCATATACCAAAAATCAAAGCTTAGGCCCATGTACTTTCAGACAAGAAGATTTTTTAATTTTGTGTTTTTTGAAATCCTTTTCTGGCCCTATGACCTACATATGCAACAGACCGGAACCATTTGAACAACTTTGAAAGGGCCCACCCAAGGATCATTTCTGTAAAGTTTGGTCTATGTGCAGTCATTGGTTTCAGAGGAGATGTTGTTTATGTTAAAAGTTGACGACGCACGAGGACGGACACAGGGTCATCACAATAGCTCACCCTGAGCATTGCTCAGGTGAGCTAAAAAGTATATTAAATTACTTATAATATTTCTTAAAAAAAGTTCAAAGGGATATTAACCTGGAAATATTGCTTTAAGAGTAAATTATGAACCTAGTCACATACGATATAATTGATGATAAGGAATATGTATTTGAAGTAAGAGGTAGATGCCTTTGAAACTAAAAAAGTCATAGTAAACTAGAAATGTGTCCATAGGACACGGGTGCCCCCACCGCGCCACTGTTCTGTCAATCTTTTTACTAAGTCAAGGGAAATAACTCTACAAATATTTGATAAATCCACAAGCGAAACCCCAGGTGCAAATCTAAAATATGCTGAGCAACCTGCCCATAAGGTTTAATGACTATGTCAAATCCAAGTTGAAAATTGCAAAAAATTTCTAAGTGAAGGGCAATAACTCTAAAAATACTAAATAAATCCAGACAAAAATACCTGGTGCACAACTGCACATGCTGATCAATATTTCTGTAAAGTTACATGACTCTAGGTCAAATACTTTTTGAGTTTCGTGCGACACATGTTGAAAATTGCCAAATTTTACTAAGTCAAGGGCAATAGCTCTGAAAATACTAAAAAAAATATCCACATGAAAATACCCAGGTGCACAACTACATATGCTGATCAACATTCCTGTAAAGTTTCATGACTCTAGGTAAAATTCTTTTCGACTTACGTGCGACACAAGTTGAAAAATGCAAAATTTTACTAAGTCAAGGGCAATAACTCTGAAAATACTAAAAATATCCAGACGAAAATACCCAGGTGCACAACTACACATGCTGATCAACGTTCCTGTAAAGTTTCATGACTCTAGGTCAAATACTTTTTGAGTTACATGCGACACAAGGCTAAAAATTGCAAAATTTTACTAAATCAAGGGCAATAACTCTGAAAATACTTAATATATCCAGACGAAAATACCCAGGTGCACAACTACACATGCTGATCAACATTCCTGTAAAGTTTCATGACTCTAGGTCAAAAACTTTTTGAGTTACATGCGACACAAGTTGAAAATTGCAAAATTTTACTAAGTCAAGGGCAATAACTCTGAAAATACTCAAAATATCCAGATGAAAATACCCGGGTGCACAACTACACATGCTGATCAACATTCCTGTAAAGTTTCATGACTCTAGGTCAAATTCTTTTTGAGTTACATGCGACACAAGTTGAAAAATTGCAAAATTTTACTAAGTCAAGGGCAATAACTCTGAAAATACCCAAAATATCCAGATGAAAATACCCAGGTGCACAACTACACATGCTGATCAACATTCCTGTAAAGTTTCATGACTCTAGGTCAAATTCTTTTTGAGTTACA